>NC_138919.1:17086139-17310611 GCF_965231255.1 Vanellus vanellus
CTTCAGCTGATCCCGGTCACCCCGTGGGGAGCACAGGTTTTGTTCAGCTCTCCGGGGAGTTTTGCAGGTCAGCCCTCAGAGCTTCCAGTGGCCTCAAAGCGGTCGCTCCAAGTCACGGCCGGAACCAGTGACCTTTCTGCAAGATTTGTACCGGCTCCCATCAACCAGCAGGAGACCACTTCCAGAGCTAAATCTAACCTGCTGGGTAAGAGCTATTTCACAATCTTGTGTTGCCGAAGACTGTGGCACCGTGTCTCCTGCCATTTATCCTTAGATTTATTTTTTTTTCTCCCCACCAAAATTTGTTTGAGATTTCCTGTAACAGAGGGTTATGAATAACAGTTGTCTCATTTGGAAAATGTCAGTCATCGAGGACTGATTTCAGCTCACTCCTTTACGCTCTGCCAGCCTTTTTGCTCTTCAAGGTTTGAAGGACTCTGTGCTGCTACGGAGCTGTTCCATCGAGTTTTCTAACAACGAAATTGCATCGCTCTTCAACCTCGAGGATTCTGTGTTTACTACAGGCTGAGAAAATGTGGGGCCGGAGGGCACAGACGTACAGCGCGTATAGCACTGGTGACTCGAGGAGGCTGCTCGACGTGTGTACTGCGTGTGTGTGTGTGTGCGTGCGAGCTGTGGCACGCTTTCCCCAGGCGCGGGGACTGGCTGTCAGGAGGGTGTGAAGTGCGCTGTGGTCTTGCTCGTGGCATCTCTTTATTTCCCATCCAGAGCCGGCCTAATGACAGCTCTGATAATGCCAGATGGCAGTCACCAGTCATCGTCTAATAGCAGAAAAATGTCTAAATATTGTCTCCAAAATTGGTTTGTTCATTCTTTCTCCTCGTTCTAGCCTGGCAGTGATCCGCAGGCAGCACTTAGGGACCTCCTAAGAAGATCCCGTGTAGGAAACTGTCAGAACAGATTGCTGTATGGATTTTCAGAGGATTAAAGTTAATTAAAGAGCTCTTCCTTGCTTTCATTTCCTCCTATCTGCCAGCTATTTACATGCTAATGTAGGGTCTGCCAGGGAGAATAGGAGAAGTGTCAGCGTTGGGCATGTTATCGCACATGGAAACAGTAGAAAATAATGAGAAGAGCAATATATCTGTGTGTGTGTGTGCAGCCTGACAACTGAAAGTCAGCAGCACTGCTCTTTGCATATTTTCAGCAGCGTGTGATCTTACTGAATATAATTCACTCTATTACATCTCGCACTGCATAATTTAATACTTCATTCACTATAGTATCTTTACATAAGCAGTTTTATAAATAGACAGATTTAAGGATTTTTTTTTTTTTTTTGAGTCTGCCTTGTTCTGAAGAGGAAACTTCTTTCCTGCAGAAGTCATGAGTAGTTTTGCCGGGAGTACAAACCGGGAGCAGAGGCTGTGGTGGGGACCGGCGTCTGCTGTTGCCTTCTCTTGGAAAGATGAAGCAGAGTCGGTGCTCGGTGCGTAAGCAAACCCAGAGCGGATGTAATAATGCAACTGGAGCAGAAAACTATTATTTGCCCATTCCATTTTCACATTATTTTAGAGGATTATTTTTCTCATGTCATTTTTCAATATCTTCCATTTTAACACTTTGTTAAAACTACTACATTACAGATGAAATAGAATTGATCCCAGGTTATATTTCAAGAGGGAGTTTAATGCTTTAGGAAAATAAGAAGCTTTGCTGTCTGCATTTTTAAACAAAACTATCAAAACCATCTGTATTGTTGAGCACAGGGGAAGAGTTTGTTCAGCTGCTGAGGGCAGTCCACATAGTTTGAGGGTACTGAAGGTAATGAAGCTTCTGAGGACCAAGGGTGGTCAAAGAGAGATTTGTTTCCTGCAGCTTTTTGTTCCCCAGCGTGCAAGTGAAATAGGAAGCGAGTAGCTTAGCAGAGCAAGACGTGCTCTTACCACGGGCTGCCCTTGAGGCCACGGTCCCCGTGTTTCACGTGACCTTTGTGAAACATCTATTTGGCATTTGTCTTTTTCTTCACTTTAGTCTTTTGTGGTTTTCCTCTTGGGAAACATCACGGCCTTATTCTAAGACGTCAGGTGGCTGTTCTTTGGCCTTGGAAATCAATGTGACATTTTGTGAAAGAGTTAAAGATTAGGGAGAGGGAAATACCTTTAGGAGCCATTGTTGGAGGCAGGCAAGGGGAGAAGGTCGGCCACACGGAAAAGTCACGAGTGATCCTCTGCATGCTTACGGCTTCGTAGCACAGCTTTCTAAACAGATGCTGTGAAAGGAATGTCAGATGAGAGATGCCCTGGGATTTTGGTGTTTGAGGTTTTTCCTTGTACTTGATATTCCAAAGCCTCTCCTTAGCGGGCCTGGTGGGGCTGACCAAGATCAGTGCCGCTGGGCAATAAGCCTAAGGCTGAATTTCTCCCTGTTGCGGTTCTGCTAACATCATCGGAGCTGCACCAGGGGAAATGTTGTCCCTGGTGTCCGGGTGTTGCTAAAGGCTCCTTACCCAGACCCACGCAGGTCTGAATAATTCAGAGCAGTGTGCTGTACTGGGTTCCTCACAGCAGAGGAAACCAATGTTGTTTCAGTATCTCTGCTGACTAAATCCTCTTGCTAAGGGTGCTTGGGGGAATGTGATATGGTTGCCAGCAGAAAACACGCTGAGCTCTCAGAGTTTATTGAAGATGAGAGACATACGTTGGTAGTCAAAGGGAAAGGAGCCACGCGTGGAGCAGATAACTTGTCCGGTCCCTGCCTGGGCTGCCTGTCCCTGCCAGGGCCAACCCAACGCGGCTTTCAGGAGCTCTGACAAACGGAAACGAGAACCGATGCTAAAAAGAAATAAATAGTATTTTAATTTGTAAAGCTCCTCTCTCTTGCGCAAGTGGTAAGACTCCTGGATTTTGTGTTTGCAATATTGGTTTTGAGCAAATGTGAAAACATTTAACAAAAGCAGAGAACTATTCTCAAGCTTTTCCTAACGGTGATGTGTGTGTGTCTGTGGGTAACGTGCACTTTTTTCCCCTTCTGTCTTTGTTGTACTTGGTATGAGGGAGGTTTTTATTTTGTGTATCATGTGCAATTCCTCATAGAATGGTTTGGGTTGGAAAGGACCTTAAAGACTATCCAGTGCCACCCCCAGCCCTGGGCAGGGCCACCTCCCCCCAGCCCAGGTTGCCCCAAGCCCCGTCCAACCGGGCCTTGAACACCTCCAGGGATGGGGCAGCCACAGCTCCTCGGGGCACCCTGCGCCAGGGGCTCACCGCCCGCACAGGAAAGAATTTCCTCCTAATATCTCATCTAAATCTCCCCTATTCCAGTGTAAAACCGTTCCCCCTTGTCCTATGGCTCTCCTCCCTGATCCAGAGTCCCTCCCCAGCTCTCCTGGAGCCCCTTTAGGGACTGGAAGGGGCTCTAAGGTATCCCCAGAGCCTTCCCTTCTCCAGGCTGAACAACCCCAACTCTCCCAACCTGTCCTCCCAGCAGAGGGGCTTCAGCCCTTGCAGTATTTTTGTGTTCCTCCTCTGGCCCTGCTCCAACAGGTCCATGTCCTTCTTCTGTTGGTGGCCCCAGAGCTGGAGGCAGAACTGCAGGGTTCTCCCCAGAGCGGAGTAGAGGGGCCAAGAGTGTCTCTTGCTACATGCTCAAAGGAAAGGGTTTTTATTTCTGTGTTATATTACTGTAGAAAGAGATCCAGACCTTTTTGGCTGTCTAGCAAATGGTCTCTTTATTCAGTCAAAACAGTTGTTCTGTTCAGAGACTGCATTGGAGCCACATCATGCGGCACATTCTGTCCTACTCAATAATTCAGTTTGGAGCTACTGCTAGGAAGGGAGCGATGGTAGCCCCTTGGGGGTAGGTCTAGTCACCAGGGCTAGAGTTGAGTCTAGTCACCCCCAAATTTATAAGGTCACACAGCACAGGGATTAGGACATCAGCTCCGCTGTAGTTGATTGGGATGGATGGGGCTTGAAAAAAATCAAAGTAATTTTCTGGGTGGCTGCAAAGAGGAGAGAGTGGGGGGGAACATTTTGGCCTTTGGCCAAGACTTTGGAAGTATTTGCAGTGACCAGTCTTAGAAATCTGAAAAGAAGCTGTTTTTCCAAAAGGAGTGAACTCAGCCTTCGAAGACACGTCTTACAGTTATCTCCTGTTAAATACCTACATTTTTCCTTCCCGTGTCTTTCGCATTCTCTACCGGCTGCAGCCCACAGACTGTCAGAGTGGATGGAAGCTGTGCAGAAGTGTCGAAAGGACGTGCAGCTGCACTGTGATCTGCTGCAGATGTGAGAAGATGGGAAACTGTCAAACCTGACAACGTAACATAAACAGCAAACTTTTTTTGGTGTTTATGAGTGTTCATTTTTACCACCTTCCTGAGGTCTAAGCTCATACAAAGACTCAGACTTCAGTCTGAGCTCTAGTGGAGCTTTAATTTTTTTAAAGTGAAGTTTAATTTTTCATTAGCCTATTGGCATTTTTCTGTAACACGTCTGAGAAATTTTCCTCAAATTAAAAAACAAAAATGTGCAAAAATGAGTAAGAAAGAAAAGTTAGAAACCCAATCAAGGCCACTTCAGCCAAAAAGGGGCAATTGTTTAATAGGTTACATGTGCTTGAGAATATGTGTATTTTTAGTGGTGATGAATACTTACGGTTGAGCATTTTTCCATAGACAATGCAATTTACTAAAAAAAAAAAAAAAAGAAAAATTATTTTTCAGTTTTTCAGGTATGACATGCATAGTTTGCTACTTTTTGCTGTAGCCCTTTCCTGGGACTGATAAATACACGGATCTCTGTGACATATTTAGTTGCAATGCAACAATTGCTTTGCCACTGGGAGGAGAACATAAATCTTTTTTGAGAACTAAAATTCTCCAGTGGCGGTATATGTCTGATTTGTGGGTCACAGGCCCTGCATTCTGCATCCTTTCCTTCAGACTTTCTGATTCTTGGTGATGTATATGAATATTGGGAGCAGAAGCTGATTTTACAGGTACATATGAAAAGAAGAGTTTCAAATAATGATGAAAAAAATTCTGTCAGTACATTGGCTTTTTTTTAATTAAAATTTTATGTTAAGTTTGATTTATGGAACTTAAGTAGAGCAAACCAGGCAGCACGGCAAGACTTCTAATACCAAGATTAGGGGGTTTTGTTTTGATTTTTGGGCGTCCCTCAAGATAGGAAGCGAAGGAGCAACCTAGAGCAGTAAACAACATGAATATTTCAGAAGCGACATTTTTGTCTATATGATCCCATCTGCTGATGACCTATGCACAGGAAAGGATGATTTTCCAAAGCCAAAGGATTAATTTCCTGATGAGATGTGCTAAAAAAGCTGTGAAATACGACGTAAATCCTGATGCTGGAGAGATCTCCCCAGCCGCCTTTTCTTCCCTCATGGCAACTTCTATGTACCGGTTGAAAGCAATTGCTGACAATAGCAGTACTGTGGCGGAAGAAGTGATGCACAGCACTTACAGTCTTACATACATATATATAAACATATATACAGAAATACAAAAAATTAGCAAATGAAAGCACTAAAGAGGTCTGGTTCAATAAGACAGTGTTTTCTGTGCGTTAGCTCTGTGAGTGGCTCTGATGATAGAGAAGAGAGGTCGGAAGTCCTGTCCTTGCATCCCGGAACGTTGCAAGGAAAGCTCAGCCGCTCACAGCACCTTTCCCATTAATGTGTTTTCCTGTCTTCAGCGCAAATTACCCCTAGATACGTGATAGCTCTTAACGCGTTTGCAACTCTCTCTCCCATAATTAACTTCTGATGGAATAAAACACAAGGCCGCGGGGGTTATGGATTCAAAGAGACTGTTCAACAGGTTTTGAAAATGATACATAGAAGCCTTTCTGCCATTCACATAATTAAGCTTAATTATTTTGAATTAATTATAAGTTCTTGAGCACAGATCTGTAACAAGCCCTACGTTGTCCCCCGGCAACAGCAACTTTTAAAAGCCCTCTTCAGCCGGATCCCAGCCAAGCACAGCGGCGTTCCTCTTTCCTGCCTGTTTGGCCCGTGCGAGCTGATGAGATGTTGCGGCCTCCGCAGCGCCTCTGTCTGTCATCACAGCAGCTCCAGTCCCCATCATCAGAGACAGACTGGTGGAGCCCCTCTGCTGGGAGGACAGGCTGAGAGAGTTGGGGCTGTTAAGCCTGGAGAAGAGAAGGCGCCGGGGAGACCTTCTTGCGGCCTTCCAGTCCCTAAAGGGGCTACAGGAGAGCTGGGGAGGGACTTTTTACTTGGGCATGTAGCGATAGGATGAGAGGGAATGGCTTCAAACTGGAAGAGGGCAGGTTCAGATCAGGTATTAGGAAAAAAAAATTCACTCTGAGGGTGGTGAGACACTGGAACAAGTTGCCCAGAGAAGCTGTGGCTGCCCCATCCCTGGAGGTGTTCAAGGCCGGGTTGGACGGGGCTTGGGGCAACCTGGGCTGGGGGGAGGTGTCCCTGCCCAGGGCAGGGGGGTGGAAGTGGGTGATCTTCAAGGTCCCTTCCAACCCAAACCATTCTATGATTACTGAATTCATGTCAGAGAGCAGGGTGTGGGAATGTGAGCCCAATTTAGGGAAAAACCAAGAAAAAGCCATTTGAGACAAAACCATGAATCCCCACTCAAACCAGTCCCTGATTTAAGTGCCATGACATAACCTACATCGTAGCCGCAGCGGTGTGGCAGCCAACATCCCACGCCAATGAGTTCAGGCTGTTTAGCTTGTTGGTAGCAGCTCGTTTTCTCGGACCTCTGGGGATAGAGGTGCCGTCTGTAACGGCACTTATTGGAAGTTATTGATGCTGACTGTTTCTGGGCTTCAAGATTTGGCAGGTGGTAAGAGTTTTCCTGGTCTGGACCAGTGGAGAGCAATTCAATATTATTTCGTACTTTGGATGATTTTAAGCTAATCAAGGTCCTATTCTTTTTTATAACTCCCCATGCAAATGTTAATTTTTAATAAACTTTGCCCAAGTAGGATTTAAAGCTTATCTCACAAGACATATTTAGAGCAGTGCCATGGTGAAGTAATTCTGGGAAAAAAATACGTACAGCTGAAAATAGGATATTTCTGCATGCCTGCTTCAAAGTCTACCAAGAGTCTTCTGCACAGACTGACTTGTCGACAGACTAGTCATTGCGCAGGACTGGAATTATTAATTAACAGTCAAAACCTGTGCCTCTCAGGCATGCCACAGATGAAGTTCATTGTCACCACGAGTTCTGCACTTCGCATCAGTGATGCGGGAAGGCTGGAGGTGGTGGAGAGGGTGGGAAGAGCAGACAGATTTTGTTTAAACTTCACAGAGCTGGAAAAGGTAATCTGATGCTCACAGGGAGTGTGTGGGCTGAGCAAGAGGCTTCAGTAGAATCATGGAATGGTTTGGGTTGGAAGGGACCCTAAAAATCATCTCGTTCCACCCCCCTGCCCTGGGCAGGGCCACCTCCCCCCAGCCCAGGTTGCTCCCAGCCCCGTCCAACCGGGCCCTGAACACCTCCAGGGATGGGGCAGCCACAGCTCCTCGGGGCACCCTGCGCTGGGGGCTCACCGCCCCCACAGGGAAACATTTCTTCCTAATATCTGTTCTAAATCTCCTCTCTTCCGGTTTGAAGCCATTCCCCCTCGTCCTATCACTACATGCCCTTGTAAAATGTCACTCTCCAGCCTTCTTGTAGGCCCCCTTCAGATACTGGAAGGGGCTCTAAGGTCTCCCCAGAGCCTTCTCTTCTCCAGGCTGAACAGCCCCAACTGTCTCAGCCTGTCCTTACAGCAGAGGGGCTCCAGCCCTCGGATCATCCTCGTGGCCCTCCTCTGGCCACGCTCCAACAGGTCCATGTCCTTCTTCTGTTGGGGGCTCCAGAGCTGGACACAATACTCCAGGTGGGGGTCTCATGAGAGCAGAGTAGAGGGGCAGAATCCCCTCCCTCACCCTGCTGGTCATGCTTCTTTTGATGCAGCCCAGGACGTGGTGAAATACTACTTTGAACCAGAGGACACTGGTGTGGCTGAGGGTGTAACGCGGAGCCCAGGCTGTGCTTTTGCTTTACATGGGTGGTGCAGAGCGGGGAGCGTGTGAGCTGGGCTGCGCGGGGGCTGGCGGTGTGCTGGACACCCACGAGGTCGTCCTGTACATCACAACCCTCTTCTGCTCTTCAGCGGGGAAAATTGTGCAGTGTCCGTTAGACGTAAGGCCCCGGACTGACTGCGCTGGCAGTTTGTGATGTTTGGAAGTGAAATGTCAACGCAGGTGGTACAGTTTGATACGGTTTTGCTTTGTGGAAGTTCAGACTTGGACCACGGGCCAGGTAGTGCTGGTTTAGCCTGGCTGAGGACGTATCCCAGTGACGGTGATTCTGGTTTCCAGCCTTTACAGAAGTCAGAGGAAAGTGAACTAACAGTGAAGATGCTGGAATACAAGTGGGATGAGAAAGATCCGTTGTACAGTCTCTAGGGAGAACATCAATTTTCATACAAATCTAGGACAGATGAGGAACACATCCTCTCCCATATCCCTTTTTTGTTGGGGCTGCATATTGCTTGCCTGTACCTCGCAGCATTTAATCTGTTGTGACTCCCTTAAATGTCTGTCTCTCCATCATATTCACCTTCCCTTGGGCTGCAAGTCACCAGCATGTGTGTCTTTGTGTTAATTTGTCCCAGTTCACAGGCGTAGCATCATTAGTGAAATAACGCCGCTGCTGTAATTACTGTGGGATTTGTGCGCAGCGGTGTGCTGTTGCTTTGCCGTGTACCTACTCTTTAATCTACGTGGGCCATCTGCTTTATTTCTTAACTAAAAGTTGTATTGTTTCTGCTTTGGAAGAGTGAATCTGTTGCTCCTAATCTTCTCTGTGTAGAAGAACGGTGCAGCTAGGATAAATTAAACCCCTGTTTGTTAGACGGTGCTCAGTTTTGTAAGATTTCGTCCAGGTCATGCCCCACAGTTTTCTTGCGTGCAAGTTTTACTCTCCTCTGTGGCTGCAGGGACATTCGGGTCAGTATTTTGGTCGGACCACTCCATAATCTAGAGAACTTTTGACCACTCTAAGTCTGACAAGTCCAAACACAGTATACAGTCCTGCTCTTGGCTCTGAAGAGAAGATTTCCCAGTTCAATTGAAAGACGTTACTGGGCAGTTATTCCACGACAACTCAGCAAGTGATAACCTTTTCAACCCCCGTTCAAGTAAGCGTTGTGTGTTGTGTGACAAAGCACTTTGACTTCTGTCAAGTACGAGGTCTCTCGTGTCCTTTACTGCTGCTTTCCTGACCAAAAATAGTGACTTGTCGGACTGATCAGGTCCAAGACCCGAGTTTCTCCCAATCTTCTGTGAGGGCCGTCTTCTCCCCTTTTGCCTTTCCGTTCCCAGGACTTCTCCAGGATTAAATGGATCAGCTCTTTGTTACGAGCGGGTTCCCCAAGCCTGGGCAGTCCTTGGGCATAGAAGTAGATTGTTTAAGTGGGATGGAGTGTTGATGTTGCTGTTAAAGAAAGCTTTCTTTTATTTCCCAGAAAAACTTGTCCATTAGCTGATGATTTTGAGAGGTGTTCTTTGGTGTGGTCAAAGTGGACGATTTTGGATGCTTTAGAGGCATTAAAATAAGATTGCGAGAGAGGAGCAGTGGGGACCTGGCAGCATGTGTCACTTTGCTGGTCTTTTGAAAGAATTTATAGCCGAGTTTCACCGTAAAGTGGGTTCTGTTGTTGCCATCTTATACGCCTTTTAAAAACATTCCCCTTGTCAATAAATAAGATGAGGGCTACAGTGATCCATGCCTCAAAGAATATAAAATGAGAAAAATACACTTTCTTAGATGTCTTGACAATTTGTTTTCCTTGTAAAGGGAACATTATTGCTACGTGAGCCTCTCTCTCCTTACCACTAGAAGTTGTTGCCTTCGGTTCTGAGACGATGAAATAGCAGCATGAAATCAGGCAGCTCTTGCATCGTGGTTTGGTTAAAAGAATTAAGAAAAAATAACATTATTTCTTGTAAGACGTTTTGGAGTAGAGCAATCATTTAGAAAATGAAAAGATCCTTTGTCTAGGAGGCTCTTCTGTTTCGTTCTTTAATCTACGCAGCTGTCTTTCTCCTTCCCCGTGGGAAGTTGTGGTGGGTAAATAATACGGAAATTCATTTGATGATGGAGACATTAGAGGTTGGCACGGACAATTAATTTGTTATTAGACGGAATTAATTTTATTTGATCCGTACGTGGTTCTGTTGCTGCATATAAATTCAGCAGCTTGAGGAGTCATCCGCAAGCGCGGCTCAGCTCGGGCTGCTGAAGGATGCCTTTCTCGTGGCTGTGGGATCGGGGTGGCTCCGTTCCGCGCGGATTACAGGGAAGTCTTTGGCTTTGTGCTGCTGGAAGTCACTTCTGGGTTTGTCACCTAAAACTTGTGCTTTTCTGCCCGACGGGCGGTCTGTGTGCAGCGCGGCTGAGCCCGTCCAACCTGTTGCTGTGAAAGGAGCGGTGCCCCTTCCCCTCTCCCCACCCCAAACTAAATGCTCCGATCAGTTTCTTCGCTCAGAACTGGTTTGAAAATGAAGTTTCCGAAACTAAATCAGCAGATAGCGAACTGTAGAAGAGAGTGAGTGTCCTGATTCCGTCAAGGATGGGGTGAATTTCCCCCAGGAGCCGGCGGGGCAGGCAGGTAGTCCATCCCAGTGACCCGTGCCCGGCTATAAGAGGCGCTCGCCGGGGAGGGGGGGGCAGTCGCCGCTCGGGGGCGGGCTGTGGTGGTGCGGGTCCGGTCGCTGCGCGGCGGTACTCTAATCGCCTTCTTATATTCCTTTACCAGTGTTATTGTTTTTCTTTCTTCTTCCCTCTGGCTGTTCTGTTAACTTACACTATTTCAACCCACGAGTTTTGCCCCTTTTCTGCCGATTTTTCCCCGGCTGTGGGAGTCGAGCGAGCGGCCGCGTGGGTCTCTGTTGCTGGCTGAGGCCCAACAGCGACAGTGAGAAGCAGCACCTTCGTATTTCCTCTTTTATTCCTACACTTCAAAGCCATATTTTGGTTGATTCTGGTAGGTACTGATCGTTTCTTCTGCAAAAATAGTTAGAAAGGAATTAGACTTCCCTCCGTCTTTTGTGGCTTCGGCATGTCGAGCGTGTGCAGCACGTGTGGCAGGAACACTCTGGGAATATTCGTACTCGTTAACATCTCTACTTTCTTTTACTGTTTCCTTCTGGTTTTGCCTTTCTCTGGTGTGGCTTCAGGAAAGGCAGCGTCTCAGAAGTGGCTGCACAATGGCCATAATCCTTTCCTGACCAGAGCTGCTGCGTAGTTGATAAACATGTGGGGCTTTTTTTTCGGTTTTCATAAGAATGATCTAATCCCTGGGAAGATCGCCAGCCAGAGACTTGAAAGAGGTCGCTTTTAGCCCAGTTCTTCTGAGCTGCTGAATGACCACAACATCTTGCGGGGCAGCATCACTTTCCCCGTCTGGAAAGTGGAGGCGGTGATGCCAAACTTCCATAATAGCCTGTTTTTAAGATTGACTGCTAAAAAGTGCAGCATAAAAACCTAAAGGTAGTCCTGCACTTCTGGACTGCCAACTGGAAGAATTCCACGAACAAGTTGCTTAACGACGGTGTCCTCATAAGATATCTGCTTTTGCATATATTATACTGCATTTTTCCTCCTGCTTCTCTCCTCTCTTAATTGTCTCTGCTCCAGTTTTCCCCCGACTGGAGAGTCTCCTGCTTGTGCTAGATTGGCGAACTAAAGAGAAAAGTTTTTGAAAACGGGAGCAAGGACAAAAGCAGGGAGTAATGTTCAACTCGGAACTGTAAAGGAATATGTGAATGTGTTAAAAAGGGTACCAAATTCAATTATTTTTGTTAAATGGTGAGATCAGAAGAGGAATCAATTATCACGTGGGGATGTCTGTCTTTGTGAGCTGCATGGTGAAAACTTCAATTGCATTTTAAAGCCGAGGTGCCAGGAGACAGCATTGTTTCAGGAGGTATGAACAAGGAAGAGACTAATGTCGTCTGTAAGTGGCAGGGAAATATGAAACTTGCACCTCTTGACAGTAATCTTTTCCATTTAAAGAGCAAATTGGAGAAATGCAGTTTAACTATTCCCACTAAGTGAAAAAGCGGGAGAAACTAAGGGATAAAGTCATACCTCTTGAAGAAATTCAAGGCCAGGCTTGGCGCACGTTGTTGGCGGTGATTTAGCGGTGATTAGATAAGTTCTGACACAGAGGGCAAGATTGTCGATGAGAAGAAAAGGGGGGGAAAAATTAAAATCCTGACTATCCATTAACATGCCAGGCTGCGAGCGAGCTTAGTAGGAGAGCGGCGTGAAAGTAGGCATTAGCGCCGAGTAACTGTCCTCCCCTTTCGGCGAGCTCCAGGTCCACGCTGAGCCAGTGCTTAAAGATCGCTTTAACCGCCCCGCACAGACGGGCTCTCACTTCTCGGTCAGCAGCCTCGCGGCTGTTTAAAACCTTCCGGTAACAGACGCAGTAGAGACCACGTGAATTTTCTTCGCCTTGACTGCAGAAGCGAGCCCAGCTCCTCTTTCTCTCCCCTCTCCCACCGCGCCTGGGAGGTTCGCAGCCATTTGCCCTCGCCGAGCCCCGCGTGTGCCCGTCCTCCCTCCGTGCCGGGGTTTCTGCCGCCCTCCAGCAGTTGCTACCAGAGATCGTGGGTGTGCCGGAGGTTCTGCAAACAGGACTGGAACACTTCCCTCGCAGCCGGCGTTTGCTGCGGGATGCCGTCCCTCGGGGGCTGCGCTGATGTGCAAAACAACACCACGCTTATAAATAACACCGAGTTATTTATACCAGGCTCCCGTGGCGTTACAAATAACAGCCGTATCAATCACATACCGCTCATTCAAACATCAGAATTTAAAACCACTTCAGAGACCCCCATGTTTCTTCGTGTGGCTACTGAAAACGAAATCGCTCTTTGGAGCATGGGAGGAGCGGCTTTGCTTTTTCTCTTTGCTGTTTGTATCAGTGGGTTAAATTGTCTAATAACTTCAATTCTAAGCTCTTGAAGTATTTTCATTGTGAAAAGTGTTCTTTAAGTATGAAATATATATGTTTGAAGCGCACGAATGTTGAATTTTGAGAAGAATGATAGTGTTCGACTCAATTCAGTGGCTGATATTAAAGAGGCAATTACCTATAATTTGTGAAATAAAGAGAGCCGCCTCTGCGGAGCGTGGTACCTGCGGGGTTTAACAGCACGCTCTCTGATCTCAGCTAATGAGAGCGGTATCTAAATATCAGCGTTTGCCTTCTCGGAGAACCCGTCGGTGTGCCGGCGCGGGACCGGTGCGTGCGATGCAGAGCGGGAGCAGCTGTTTGCCTTTCGGTCCCGCGGGAGGACGCAGGGAGAAGCTCTCTCTAAAAGTTCATTTGTTCTGCTGCTTTTTTTTTGTTTGTTTATAGTATTAAACTGTTGATAAAGCAAAAGATGTTTGAATGGGTACATTCTTTTAGAAGCACACAAACTTCAGCTGGAGGTTAATTCCCTTATTTGCTCGCGTTCCTCTGAAGTTTTTAAAATTTCATGTAAAGTTTCCTTTTCTTTTCTTTTGAGATGAAAACCTCAGAGCTCCCTAGTTTTCAAGCTGTTTATCCTTTTCATGTATTCCTCCTTCATACATCCTGAACATGACAGCATTTTTTTCTTCCTTTTCCACACACCCAAAACCTAAATACAATTACAGTTTCCATTCTGTCCCCTGGAGAAACAGGTCTTTATACAATCTACACCACAGCCTTGATGAGGAGGGGTTCTCAATTAATACCATGTTTGGTTTTCAATGCAAAGCTTCTAGGGATTGCTGTTCAGTTTAGGTGGAGGCGGTAACCTGCGGGATGTGCAGGTCCAGAATATTAATAAAATTTGGGGCCTGAGCCAGCGTGAGACCGCAGACGCTTCTTCTCTGATTTTTAGTGTGGCTCCGCGAGTCTCTTCCGTTTTCCTTCATGGTGGCTGGCCCCGAGGTTTCAATCACAAAGCGATTTCTTGTCCTTCATCCCCGTCTCATTCATTCCCGGCACTCCTTCCAGTCAGGTCTGGATAACTCTGCGAGAGAGAGACAGTGGTTCCGCTCGGTTTCTGGAGGCAAATGGGTATTTATTAACCATCTACTGAAATGGTAAGAAGTAAGAGGCAAGAGTGAAGAATTACACGAGTGAATACTGCGGAGAAATATCTCTTCAAATATGCAAAGACTGCTCTAGAGGAAAAGGTAATAATATTTTGCCTCGTATTGTGCTTATAGGCTTAGGAGATCATTTCCAGCAGCTCTTTTCTGTTCTGTTCCCTCCTCCAAGGCGCTGCCCCCGCAGGTGGGAGGACTGTGCTTTGCCCTCACCGCCCTCCGTGGCCACGGCTCCTCCGTCTCCTGCCACCTCGGAGGGAGGGGGGAAGCCGAGAGACAGAGCCTGTGGCCATCCTGGTCTGGGCAGGAGAGCTGGGGGTGGATGGGATGGGTGTTTCTCTGCAGGAGCGCTGTGCGTGCGGTCAGTGCGATCTACGCCTTTGTGAGACCTCACGTATTCACATCGTTAGAAGGTACATCGTTAGAAGGTACATCGTTAGAAGTTTCGTCTGTATTTTGTAGGTACATCAAGTGCTCGTACCTTCTGCGTCATGTTTCAGAAATGCCACTAGAGGTTCTTACGTGACGATCTAATACAGAGCGTGTTCGGAAATTGAAGACTTCTAAAGATACAGCAATAGTATTTTCTTCACATATACGCATTTCATTATGGATATCGGGAGCCCATCTGATTTGCTCGTGTTCGACTAATAGCTTTTTCCCCAATTTACTTCTTGACTTAAGTGAGTATTAATCACAAACTCTTTCATTAGTAACTCATTTGATTCAGGGAGAAAGTGGTAAAGATTTGACGTATGCTGTAAAATTTGCACTGCTTCTTCCGCGGGCTTGAGGCAGGTGTTGTGCACGAGAAGTCTTTTGCGTTGCCTTGATTGTTGAGAGTGTGTG
The DNA here is from genome assembly GCF_965231255.1 of Vanellus vanellus. NCBI lineage: Eukaryota > Metazoa > Chordata > Aves > Charadriiformes > Charadriidae > Vanellus > Vanellus vanellus. Next base: position 17,101,108 of record NC_138919.1, read on the forward strand.
TGTGTGTGTGTGTTTGTGTCATCCTTGATGTGCACAGGAAGACGGAGGCAGAAACCTGTCATGTGCTGCCTTTTGGGTGCTTTTGTTCCTCCCCTCGCCGAGCTGGAGAGCCCTGGTGACTTAGTGGTCGTGGGTGGGGGCACCTTTGAGGCTGCGCTGACACAGAGGATGCGGGAGTCAGGCTTTCCTTTGATGTGCTCATGGGTGTTGTTATCAGAGGTGAAATAACAGGGACAACTCTGAAAAAGAATACTTGCAAGCGAAATAGGAACAGCTTTTTGGAATTAGTTGAGGAGAGGGATTGTGAAGTGGTCATAAATTCCAGTTGAATGATTTGTTCTTGTTGCGTTTTGTCTTCCCGTCGCCCCCAAAGCAGCCTTATTTCTGCTTGTGGTATCAAGTGGTCTTACGTTGATTGTGGAGGCTTTTTTGAACGACCTAAGGTGGATGGTAAGGATGCTGTTAAAGTAATTTAACGTGACTCCTGAGAGAAGGGAGCAAGGCAGACAGCAGGATCGCTGGACTTGAAGAGCGCAGAGTTTGATCTGTTCGTGAACCTGCTTGGAAGAATCCCATGGACTACACTCCAGGAGACACGGGGGATCCAGGAGAGCTGGGGAGGTTGGGGAGACAATCTCCAGAGCAGCTTTCAAACCTCACCCGTGGGCCAGTCTGAGGCTGTCTATTACTGATAATAGACTATGAAAAATAGCGTCATCTCATTTGGCAGTCCTTGGTAAGATACAGCTGTATTTGAGAAAGATTGTGCTACGTCAGGAGAGTGCTGGCCAGGTTTATTGTAAGGCACTTAGAGAGAAAGGCATTTTATTTAATAATACAATGGTATTTCACAAATGGAAGCAGAAGAACCAAATATAGCAACAGATATGTGACTTCTTTTTAGACCTTTTTTTTTTTTAATTTAGAATAATAAGAATAGCTCTGATAGTATTTCCTGACACATCACAATGGACTTTTGTCCAGAGATGGGACATGTGGTTGGACTTGATGATCTTAAAGGTCTCTTCCAACCATAATCATAGAATCATAGAATCATAGAACCATTATGGCTGGAAAAGACTTTTAAGATCATCAAGTCCAACCATTATCTAACTCTGCCGGGCCCACTCCTAACCCACATCCCTCAGCACCATATCTAGACGGCTTTTAAATACACCCAAGGATGGCGATTCAACCGCTTCCCCGGACAGCCTCTTCCAGTCTTCTATAACCCTTTCGGTGTAGAAGCTTTTCCTGAGGTCTCACCTAAACCTCCCCTGGTGCAACTTGAGGCTGCTTCCTCTTGTCCTGTCGGTTGTAACTTGTGAGAAGGGACCAACCCCTCCTTTCAGGGAGCTGTAGGGAGCGAGAAGGTCTCCCCTCAGCCCCCTCTTCTCCAGGCTGAACACCCCCAGGGCCCTCAGCCGCTCCCCATCAGACGTGTGCTCCAGACCCCTCACAGCTCCGTTGCCCTTCTCTGGACACGCTCCAGCACCTCAATGTCCTTCAGTGTGCTTCTAATGAGTCTATGAAATTTGTGATGAGTGTTGTACGCTTAAATATTGCTGTGCAAATGGGTCTGTTCTCACCTTTTTGTCTTCGAGGACATACTTGATTGCGAATTAAAAATTTTTTAATTCTGCCTATGGTGGATTGAGTGTCCTTTGGATTGTCTTTCTGGTACGTGGAAGGCAGGAAAGGTGAGATTTCAACTTGAGTGTCTCCAAGTTATCCAGAAAGTTCTGCATCGGGGGTGTTTAGCCTTATGGAAGTAGGAATTCATCTTCGTCATGAACTGCCTGCTGTTTGCCAGCTCTTTCCATGACGTTAGGTGGCAGGGAGAGGCTTCTTCCCTCTGTGACCGTGTCTTTCATTTTGACAAGAATTTTCATGGTTATACCATATTCTTCTAACTTTGATGAAGTTCTGCCCGGAAGCAGGAAAGCCGATAGTCCGTTCTGTGATATCTGGCAGTTCACTAGTGTGAAAGCAAACCAGTGGTTTCAGTTTACACCAAAGTAGATTTTTTGGTACTGTGGTTCTGCTCTTTATTGCTGTGTGCTTTTGTTGAAAATAAAATATAAATAAACAGAAGTGTGCAACATTTTGTGGTGAAATTTTAATTAAAACACTGATGAATGTTTTTGTTTTATGCATTTAATCCTCATTCTCTTTCAGATGTATATGATGAATATATTTCCTAAATAATGTTTTTCTTCTGGTAAACTGATTTTTCCACTTGTTTTTAATGAAGCGTGACTTCAGTGCTTCATGTTTTGTTTAATGGTTTGAGCATAACATTCTTGATGTCAGTGCAGTTTTGAGGAAAGATTTTGTTGACTTAATATTGCAGAGGCAGTGGAGGGAGAACAAAGAAAGGAACGTCGTCGTGGCTGCGGGAATTAACCGGCCCTCTGGTGACACTTAGGGCAACTAAGATGATTAAGGGAGTGGAGCATCTCCCTTATGAGGAAAGACTGAGGGAGCTGGGTCTCTTTAGTTTGGAGAAGAGGAGACTGAGGGCTGATCTTATTAGCGTTTATAAATATATAAAGGGGGAATGTCATGAGGATGGAGCCAGGCTCTTCTCAGTGGCGACCAGTGATAGGACAAGGGGTAATGGATTCAAGCTGGAACACAAGAGGTTCCACTTAAATTTGAGAAGAAACTTCTTCTCAGTGAGGGTGACAGAGCACTGGAACAGGCTGCCCAGGGAGGTTGTGGAGTCTCCTTCTCTGGAGACATTCAAAACTCGCCTGGACACCTTCCTGTGCAACCTCGTCTAGGTGTTCCTGCTCCGACAGGGGGATTGGACTAGATGATCTTTTGAGGTCCCTTCCAATCCCTACCATACTGTGATACTGTGATACTGTGATACTGTGACACTGTAAAAGGAAGGTGTTTGCCGCGTGGCAGCTAGTATTAGTATTAGGTGCGCTAAATGAGGAGGAGGTTGGACTGGGTGACTGCTAAAGGTCCCTTCCAGCCCAAACTAGTCTATGAGTCTAAATTGTAGGCTATTTTAAGGCAATAGTTTCATTTCTGAAATGTTTAAAGTTTGCGGAAACCTGTGTATGTGCGCTGTTGTCCCGAGGGCTGGAGGTTGGTTTTTAGGTGTAGACGTGCATCCTCCTCTCTTGTGTTCTCTGCCAGGTGTGGTTGCGGAGGTTATTGCCTGCTGCCTTCCCGAACTGCACATCGCGGGGCTTTTACCGTGCCCCGGCTCAGCAGCTTTCGGGAGAGCGTCAGTCCTGCTTCACTGACGATGGCCCGAGCCCTCTGAAGTGGCTGAGCCGGAGGCGTTTGCCAATGGGTGTAGTTGGCGCTGAGCGCATTTATGGGGTCTTCACACACGGGGACCTTCTGGTGGAGCGGGGTCTGTGGGTAACTTGAGTGTGAAAGAGTTTGATGGGCGGGAGACGTCGGGATCGTGAGCTCTATAGCCAGGCAGGAGCTGGGTGAGGGCGTACCCCTACTCACGGAGGGGTGGGGAAGGGACCAGGGACTTGCCGAGCATCTTCTCGGTTCCTCTTCATTTGTACCTCAGCAGCCCACCTCCAGCTGAGGACGCTGCAGGAGGAGAACAGCAGTCAGAAACGGGTGATGAGAGTGTGAAAGACCGGGAAAGCAGTTCTGCTGGAAAACTGTGACAATTGGACCTGTTTACCTTAAAAAGTAGTTAAATAAGAGGTGACAAGTTGAAAGTGCAGAGTCTAATGAATGAGTGGTTTAGAGAAGGTTCTTGGGAGCTGTTGATTTCCCTGTCTGTGCAATGCAAGACCAAAGGTGTTCAATGAAGCTGAAAGGTGGCAAATTAAAAACTGATAAAAGAAAATACATCTTCAAGCAATGAAAGAAGCAATGGGATCTGTTACCATCAGACGACTGGCAAGGTCAGGAATTTATCAGGGTTCAAAGAGAGACTGGGTATTTATATGATCAATAAAAACAGCCGAAGAAGTTGTCAGTGAGAGCTTGTTTTTCAGAAGTATTTATTAAATGTCATTTTCTGGACTTGGGAAGCCCAAGGGGGAGATAAGACTGGAATGGTGGTAAAGCACCCTAAACTTGTACCTGCATGATACGGTCCTTCTGCCTGGCTCTGAAGCATCCGATTTTGTTCTTCACCGTGTCTGGGTCTCAAGAGGAATGGGAGGGGTTAATGGAAGAACACCGCTTGTGGGACGTTCATACGGGATTCGGGATTCGAGTGCCAGCATGTGACAAACCTCTGCTCCAGAAGCTGCAATCCCGAGCGCCGATGCGGCGTATTTTCTTTTTGAAATGCAGGAAACTCTTTCAGAAGTGCAGTTCACAAGGTTAAAGAGTAGCCGAGCTTCGTGGTGTTTACTTGCTGTCTGAAAGCAAACCCTGAAGACGGCTCCTGATTACGCTAATGAGATGTGTTGTGAGGGTGTTGCCTGAACTGTGCTCTGGGTTGAGAAAATAAGCTGATTTTTTTAAAAAAAGCCAAGGAGGTGTTGCTTGGTGCAGTTTGTGTTTTTAACCTTTTTAGTCGGCGTATATACTCGAAGGGTTAAAATGATTGTTCATTTGCGTTTTCAAAAGGTTAAAGCCACGTCGTATGGGTAATGTGAAATGTGTGCTGGGTGATGTGAAATTAGTATTTTGAGCACATCCAAGTAAATCTTAGTTCAAAGTAATGGCTTATTATTGCTTTGCCCTAGATAACTTACTGGGTGGGATTAAATAAGCCGTCCCTTAAGCTAGCCCAGCCTTACCGTTGGGAGCAAGGCTTGGGTGGGAAACGACCCTTTACGGTTATTATTATTTCAAGAAGAATATTTTTATGTGTTATTTTGCCTTATAGATGGCTTATGTAGTATGGGAGTTGCACGCTTTGCCTCCTGTACTTAACAAATTGCTTTATGGGTTTTGGTCAACAAGTTGAGCATCAGTGCTGGGCAGGTACAGGATGAGGTATTGTACGTGTGGGCTGTTCGGGGGTTTTTACCCTCTGCGTTCTGCAGCCGAGTGGATCGATGAATACTGTGGGCTTCTGGGCAGTAGTTACGGGACAGTAATTGAAGGAAGTTCCCAACAGTTGTTATAGATAAGTGAAAACATTTTAACCCCAACATGTAGTGGGCAGAAAGGTCTTTTGTAGAGATGCATTCATAGAGTCATAGAATAGGTTGGGTTGGAAGGGACCTTTAAAGGTCTTCTGGGTCGGCCTCCCTGCCCTGAGCAGGGACATCTTCAACTAGCCCAGGTTGCTCAGAGCCCCGTCCAACCTGACCTGGAATGTTTCCAGGGATGGGGCATCCACCACCTCTCTGGGCAACCCCGGCCAGCGTTTCACCACCCTCAGCGTAAAAAAATGTCTTCCTTATATCTAGTCTAAATCTCCCCTCTGGCAGTTTAAAGCCGTTACCCCTTGTCCTATCGCAACAGGCCCTGCTAAAAGTTTGTCACCCCTATGGCTTGCAAATTTGATCAGAGGCGACATGAAGATTTGCAGTGTGGGTGCTGTGGGTGTCCGTAGGCATCACCTGTGGTAAGTGATCACCTGAGACATCACCTGCGCGTTACTCAACTCGCCTGAGACGGTCCCACTGCAGCGGATGCGCGGCCAGACTTTCCAGTCTTCTCTGCGCTGTGTCCTCTTCCTAAGGATGCGTCGCGGAGCAGCGAGCGCGAGGAGGTGGGTCCGCTCCGCCACTGAGAAGGCTTTAGGGACAGCACAGGTGTGCCATGGGCCCACCAGGAGACAGCTTGGTGTACAATTTCTGAAACTCTTATTGAAGTCGCTGATCTTTTATACCCTGGAAGTAGTAAAGAGAATGATTTATGACTTAAGTAAAATACGGGAAATTATTAATATTTTGTAATAAAGCAGTCAGCTGATGTATATTCTGAAGCGTTAGCTGAAAGCCCTTTTTCTTTGCCTTTTTCAAAAAGCCCCAGCTGCCGCACTTCTCGAGCTGTTGACACATCATAAGGGGACCAAGAAATTACTTCTCGAGTTCAATGGAATGTGCTGTGTTGAGCTGATCGGATGAACTCAGCTCTCTGATTTTGCCGTCCTCAAAATCTGATGCGAGAGATTTACCCTCCTGCCTCGGTTCTGGTTTAGCCTGAATACCGCAGGAGCACAGCGCCCGTGGTCCTGCGATTCCTCCTCCTTTATTTCTGCAGAGATAACTGCACCAGCTTAGAGCACGGTTCGGTTTACTTTTCTCCCAAGTTAATGATATTTAAGCAGTTGAAACTGCAGGAAACTGGCTGTTAAGAGATTGAGAGGCCAGTATCTGGGTTACTTAGTAGGCAGGAGGAAAAAGAAGTCCAAGGGTACGGAATGAAGATAGGGCTCAATTTTCACGTGCTGTAGACACTGGCAGAATAGAAGAATCTGATGCACCCTCACAAAAACTGTCTTTTCAGGGCTGAATAAGGCTTTTTTTTTTTTTTTTCCTTTTTTTTTTTTTAGTAGATGAATAAAATATTAGTTTTCTATTGCCAGTAAGTAAGGATGAATACATTTCCTTGTCAGCTGTATGCCTTCCCTCTGCCAGCGACGGTGATCTAGTGGGTAGGTTGAAGAAGATATGGTATTAATTTTAATTTTTTTTTTTAAAGAAACGCCTGGTTTTCCGATGCGCACGGTGCGCGCGGTGTCAGACGGCGAGCGGCCCTGTGCTGAGGCAGGTGGATAAAGCAGCTTCGCGCTTGTGCAAGATTGCCAGCGCCTGAGCAGCGGGGCTGCGAGAAACGGGAGAGAGAGGAGGGGTTTTGGAATGACGAGGTGAGAAATACGCCGCCATAGAAAAAACCAAGCTGACGCTAGAGATAGGCAGTGGCGAGCGCTCCAGTAGAAGGGAGTTAAATGAAGAAAAATCATAAAATTATTTCACGGCAGCGGGAGGTTAGGAAACGTAACTAAACATGTTAAACTCGCTGTGAAGCAAGAGGACCCCAGGGGTAGTTTAGTCAGATAATATTTCGTTTGCTGCAGTGTCGGTTGTGTGATTGCTTGTCAGCTGGCATATGGATGTGCTATACGCGGAATGAGGCTTTTAGAGCCCATGCACGATTTTCCTAAGGATAGTAAGCAGAGGGTTTATCGGAGACAGATTAAAAGAGTTAGAGTGGCTTTATTCGCTCTGGTCCTTTGCCAGGGTCTGAGGCAAGCCGAGCCCTCTGCAGAGAAGCGTTGGAGGCGAGGGACAGGAGCTAGAAAGGAAGAAGTGGAACTCCGGGGGAAAACTTACAGAATATATAAGATACACAGGTATTTGTAAGCGTGAATTAAAGCTGCCTGCTGAACCTTCGCCAAAGGAGCAGACAGGTTGCAGAGCCTCTCCAAAATTTGAGAAATGATGGTTGAGAACCTAAGAGTGTCTCTTGTTCCGGCACCTCAAATTAGCCTTTGATCACCTTTCTGAGGCTCTCTGCCTGGTTGTGTCCTCTTCTCACCCCGGTTTCCCCTGGTGGCTTTCTCCAGGCTTCCAACCTTGGGTGGAAAGTTGGTGTTCAACCTTAATGACGCGGTACCTTTCCTGGCGACAAAATGGCTCCGCTATGAGAGTATCAGAAAAAGTGTTGAAAACCGTCAGTTGTAGAGAAATGATGGGAGAGAGAGGGATGCTTAATTCCCGGGTTGCCGTGCGCTTGTGGTTACATAGTACATCAGTCTTTCTGACCTCTCTTCCGCCTGGTCAGGTTAGACAGGGATGGAGGTGCTTGGACTTATAAAGAGTAAATGTTTTATTTTTGTGGGAGAAGCCTTGATTGTAGGGCGTGCAGTACATCTGAAGGGCTTCTTTATAGGTTAAATCCATCTTTAGACTCCTGCGAGAGCCTTATGTTGGCTTCAGGGGCAAAAATACAAGCAGAGGGTTGATATATAGAACGTCACGTTCGGGAAGTAAGAATATTTTGAAAAACCATTCTCTGACATTCTTCTTGCCAGTGCAAGGGTAGTGAAGTCTGCTGGATGTTTTTATTTTTGTGGAGTTAACGGGCTTTTTTGTAAATGCTGTTTTAATTGAGGTCTTGAGTAGAAAGTCAATGGTGTGTATATACATATGTGTCTGCAGTCGGTTCTAATTTGCAAAGTAATGTGAAAATAGGTCAGCCACAGAGAGGAACGTTGGGAAAGGGCTGTAGCTGAGAAGGAAGCTATTTGGAGGTTTGGGAATAGAAAATTTGGGGATTTTAAAGATGATTACTATAAAAGCTAAGGGTGGCGAGAGGAAGGGGAACCGTTTGCCCTCTGGTGACAGTAGGTGCTGCTGTAGACAGGGAAGATTCGAAAAGTTTCTGGTAATTGAATTTTTGCCGGTTTTGTTTGGCGCAGAACTCGTGGGGTTTTTGTCCGTTCTGGATGACTGGATCAGCTCTTGTTAGCAGTGCCCCCAGAGGGTCGGGAGCTGAGGGGATGTCGCTCCCGTAGATGCGTTCCCGTAATAGCAAAGTCTGACCGAAGATGCCTTTAACCACAGCTGAAGTTTCTTGCCTCTTGTTGTCACTTTGTTTTGACTTCCCCCCCCCGCGTTTTCCATGAGACAATGGGAGGTGAACATAGTCGTTGAAGAGAGGAGCCTAATTCCAAAGTAAAGCTTAGCTATGGCTCAATCCCTTATCACTTCTCAGCCACCAGCCCTGGGGCAGGACCTGTTGGTGGTCAGTACCCCGAGCGCCCTCCCCGGCTCCTGCTGTCCCGTGGTGCGCAGGGCAGCTGCCCGCGGCCCCGGGGGTGGGAAGAGGGACGTGCGTGTCCTGCGATGGAGGTGCGGACGGGGCTTTGGGAAGGGGCAGATGCCGCCGGCCGCGGGCGTCTGTGGGGCTGCGCGACCTGCAGGGCTCCGTGCTCTGCTTTCCTGCGTCTCATCGCCCTGATACAAATTCATTTCTCTAAATTACAGAGATGTAGTTGAATTGTAATCCTCCTCTTTGATAAACACATCGCCGAAGTTGAGATTTATCACATTTACTGTTTGCCTTTATTCAGTAGACAAGTTACCTGTCAAAGAAGGAAATTAGACTGGTTTGATATTATTCATATTAAGGCTCAGTTGATTGTTTCTTGTCCCTAATCCTTCTCTAGCTGCTTGCAATTTGATTGTTAATGTTTTCTTCAAGTATTTTATGAGATACCAAAACGTTGAAGTGATTTATAATTGCCTGAGTCTGTATTTTCTCATCCATCCCTCCTTTAAAAGACTGTCTCTGCTCTCCTCTCCCGTTTTCGGGGCCTCTCCTGCCATTTGCGAGTTCATCAAAGGTCGTTGCTCGTGGGCCAGAGATTACCGTGACTCATTTTTGAAGTACCCTAAGGATATATTTTGTCAAAACGTCCTGACACAGTCTGATATAGTCAAGTGTTCTACACTTATTTCTGACTATATTTTGGCTTAGGTTCCCACACCTCACACTGCTGATTTCCCTAACGTTAAACATCTGGGCAAGCCCCAGTTACCGTCTCCCTTCTTCTACGTGTGCATTTGTATAGCTTAAAGCAAGAAAGCACAGACCTCTGTTACACAGTCATCTTTCTCTTTTATTTGTGTTTTTACAAGGAATAGTTAGCTAAATTATACCTGATTGCAAATAGCATCTGTTTGATGTTGAAGCTCCGCTTTCTTTCTGCAGTCTTGAAATTTTCTCTTATTACGACTAATTTGGAGTTAGGAGTCTGGAGAGGAAGAGGAGGGGGCAATCTTGCCACTGATTTCCTATAATGAAGCAGTCTATTAACATTCTCCAAAAATTATCATTAATTAAAAAAAAAAAAAAAAAAAAAAAAGGCTCATCCAGCGCCAGGAACAGGAATATTTCTGTACCAGCAAAAAAGCACCGAGTGGGAAATATCATTCTGATTCCACCGTACAGAGTGTGTCTCCTCTGCCAGGCTGTAACCCGCGCAGAAGAGAGCGAGCGAGCGAGCTGTGCGGTTGGGTTGGGGATTAATAGTTGAAGTTCATTCGTGTGGAAATAAAGCAGATTTTACTGTGACTAGAATCTGTCATTAAAAAGCCATTATCGGAAGGGACCGGCACAATTCCTGCTCTTTCATTGCTAATGACAAAACAATCTGTTCTTTAAAAAACAACAACCCTATATTTTCTTTCAGGGAATGGTGCGGGAGACTTACCAGAACAGAAGCCGGGTGAAGGGAGGCAGTTGAAAGATTTATTGATCAATAAACCAGACAATTACAGCTTGTTTATAAAAGGCAAAAAAAACCCAACCCAGCCAAACCTCGGGCCTGCGAGCAACACCGGGACTCTAATAATGATAACTCTGGCATCCAGCTCGAAACGATAAAAGTCAATAGGAAGATATAGGATTTCAATAAAATTATGACACGAGATAAACTTTACCCCAGGAACAAATTTTCCCTGGGTGTGTGACTGACTTCACTTAGATTTGTAACTTTAATTTCTTTCTTATTGATTTTTCTTTTCTTCAACTAATTAGAAAGCCGGTGGTGAATTGTGTGGAGGTATGTTTGAGGAGGGGCTAACGAGCACCAACAGGAGTGGGGCCCGAGTTTCTATGTATGTAGATAAGCTCTGATGGCTTTTTACTTTTTTTTTTGGCTGTATATATTTACTTTTCAGTTGCTTCCGGTGCACAGCGGGGAGTCCCTCTCCTCCTCCTCAGCGGGCAGACACCTGAAGCCGCGGGCTGCCCGTGGAGCCGTGCCGGAGGGGTCGGGATGAAGATGATGTTGGTACTTCTATGAACACTTCTCAGGTCCTTCCTTAAAATTAAGGCAGAAGCCCTGGAGGAGCCCAGTTACGCCACTGCTGGTTCTGAAGCACCGTGGCAGCCCTCCGGTGTGCGAATGGCGGGGGAAGCAGCTCTCCCTTGGCTTGGAGCTACTCGCAGCCAGGTGGAACGTTGGCTCTACGCAGGGGAGAGAGAGGAGCTGGTGGGAGGGCTGGAGAGAAGCTCTGCCGCAGGGATGGCGTTTTGCAGAGGTGCCATCCTGTACTTCCCCGTAGCGGATTTTCATGGGATTCGCTGGAGTTTGTGGTTAAGGTTATAAAACATGCTTTCTTTTTAGTTACGTACGCAGTAGTAGGAGGCGCATTCTTTTGGTGAATTGGCTGTTGCTGGCAGAAGGAAGGGAAACTGTTCAACCTATAAAGAAATCACTGTTCTTCCTCTTTTTCAAACTTGCATCTCCTCAAACACAGCTGTAAGCCGGAGCGCCAGAGTTTGCTGTGGGGCATCAATTTCCTAGGTTCATAATGAACATCAAACCCGATTATTCTGCTTTTAGGGCATGTTTAGAGGAAGCTCATTTCTGTTCCGGTGCTGATTTGAAGCTGGGCAGGTAAAGAGCACCCGGAATTGTGCCGCGGTGAGGTCCGTGGTGAGTTAGCAGAGATGCCCTGTGCTCGGTAAATTTTGGAAATTCCCAGAGGGATCGCCTTTTAGTAATTCTGATGAATGCTCTCCTGATAGAAAGCAGGAAAGCAGAGGGGTTGGAAAAAGGTTAGAGAGGGCATGTGGAAGTCCCTGGGGAAGCTTTTGATGGGGTTTGGGGGACTATCCCGTGGTGTGGGATGAGATGATAGAGCAGCAATTACTGAGTTAGTATTACATTTTAGAGAATCTTTTTAGACAGAGGACTTCTCAACAAGAACTTCGGTTTCCTGCCAAACTAACAAGTGCTCTTGATGGGGAGGAATTTGAAAAATGGAGCTGGGGGCCACTTGTTGGAAGCTGAGAATTGATTTCATTACAGTATTAATACTTAGAAATAATTAAAGAGGAGAACTAAACTCCAGGATCAAGTGTTTAATTGTACCGCCCTTTATTTCAGCTTTTCAGCACCTTTTTTGTCCCATGATACAGTTTCTGTTGTATTTACTGTGCGTGGGGGTTTAACTTCTTGAGAAGTTTACTCTTCCTTTAAGAGCTCTGAAGGGCAAAGTCTGTAGTTGATTTTAGGGGAATGACAGCCCAGAGGGATGTCCTGCTCCCGTGCAATTTTCCCATCCTCACATGAAAGCAGAAGTTTGTCCTCCTTGCAGCCGAACAGCTCGGGGAACTGCTGGGATCTTGCTGGGGATGATTCGAACGAGCTGATATTCAGCAGTTAATTGGAAGGCAGGTGGGGTGGGAATTGCCAGGGGTCCCGTTTGCTGTTGAAAAAACGCAAAGGATTTTGGGACTGCCCTGCTGTAATGGAGAGAACACGGCAGTGTTAAATTATCGCATCGATGAAAGATGCTTAGTAGAGAATTAGCATAGCGGAGCAGCGAGGAGCACAGAGAGAGAGAGGGTGTTCTAATTGCAGGTCTAATTGCAACAACAGGCGAGGACAAGCCCATCCCTTTGCTAAACGTTCTCTTCTGTGCTCTAGACAATGATTCTGCAATAAATGGGGAATGAAAGTCATCTCCCGAGCAAAGGCAGACTGCGCTACGGAGCGTGCACTGGGCAGACTGGGTGATGTGGGTCCGTGTTCAGGGGGAGGCGGAGGATGGAGCGACCCTGCCCTGCCGCCTGTCTGCCGGACGAGTTCACGGCGAGGCAGGGCTGGGGTGGCTGGGTTTGCGCTTTCTCCTTCTGCAGGAACATGGAAGTACTTCTTTTCATGTGCCTGTCAGATGAATAATTCTTTCTAAACTATGGCAAAGCTGTTCTGTCCTTGGAAAAGTATTTCTCTTCACCCAGACCTGATCAAGGAGCTAGTAACAGCTTCTAGTACTATTTATGTTAAAACCTGGTTTTCTTTATTATTTTATTATCTGTGTTCCTTCAGCCTCAGGCTGTGTTTTGGTCTTGCGGTCCTTTACCTGCTGACGAACCCACCCGTCTTGGCTGACCTTTCAGTCTGTGACGTGCTCTGAACACACGCTGTACCTCCGGCAGTGCCCCCTCATCTTATTTTCACACCTGGAATTTGAATGTTCCTTCCCTTCGCCACGCATGCGCTCGCGATCCGCCTTCAGTCTGTGACCTTCAGATTGCGAAGGAGGAGATAACCTTAGTACACCGCTTGCGCGGCTGAGCGGTGAGCATCACCTTCACGCTCTGAAATACAGCCTGTTTGTGGATGAAGAAGAGTGTGGTCGAGGGAGGTCATCCTCCCCCTCTGCTCTGCCCTGGTGAGGCCACATCTGGAGTGCTGTGTCCAGTTCGGGGCTCCCCGGGTCAAGAAGGACAGGGAACTGCTGGAGAGGGTCCAGCAAAGGGCTACGAAGATGATGAGGGGACTGGAGCATCTCTTGTATGAGGAAAGGCTGAGGGCCGTGGGGCTTTTCAGTCTGGAGAAGAGAAGACTGAGGGGGGATCTTATCAATGCTGATAAATCCTTCAAGGGGGGTGCCGGGGGATGGGAACAGTCTTTGTTCAGCGGTGCCCAGTGACAGGACAAGAGGGAACGGGCACAAACTTGGCCATAGGCAGTTCCATCTCAGCCTGAGGAGGGACTTCTCTCCTGCGCGGGCGGCAGAGCACTGGCACAGCTGCCCAGAGAGGGGGGGAGTCTCCCCCTCTGGAGCCATTCCAAACCCGCCTGGACGTGTCCTGTGCCACTGCTGGAGGTGCCTCTGCTCTGGCGGGGGGGTTGGACTGGATGGTCTCCAGAGGTCCCTTCCAGCCCTGACCAGTCGGGGACTCGTTGGGGGGTGAGGGGAAAGGACGTTTTGTTTCTACCCCGGCAATTCCTGCTCTCCCGCAGCGAGCGGGATCCCAGCGAAGCCTTGTGGCATGGCCAGGCTGGCTCTGTGAGCTGCCCCCAGTTCAGCGTAGGGGCAGTGACCCGGTCTGGATGTGAACTGCACAGCTATAAAGCTGAGTGATCTTCTAATAATATTTTGGATTTTTGCGGTGGCGGAATTCACAGGAGGGAACTGGTCTGTCCAGAGCATTCGAGCATCTCTGTAAGAGGGAGAGGCGGCGAACTCCAGCAGTGAAGGGAGGCAGCGCCGTGGGATTTCCTCGGAGTTTTTGCTCTTTGGGTTTATGCCGGGGCCTGGGCCGCTTTGGCCCGGCTCTGTAGCCCCGCACACATCAAGGTTCTTCCGTGTAGTCAAAAGATAAAACACTGGGTTGGCTGGCTCATCCCCGCATGCGTATTGCGCTGGAATCGGTAATCTCCTTAAAACACACCCGACTTTTTGAAATGTTCAGCCTTTTGTCCCCATTCTTCTTCTCCGTCAGTGCCTTGGAGGTGGGCGGTTGGTGCTGTCTGAAGTTGGAACGCGGTAGGAAATACTTCAACCCGGGGCACAGAAAGTTTTACCTTTAGCTTTCAGCCCGAGCTTTGTACTTGGGGCCGCGAACGCTCTCGTGGAGGGGAGAGGGATCCTTCTTTTGGTCTTCCTCTGCAAACGTTTGGTTATAATTGCCAGCAAAGAGAGGAGTGAGCCAAACACATTGTCTGCGAGATATTAAACTCTGAGAAAATATTTATTATAAACACCGAGTGTTGCAGCGTTTAACGAGTGATAAGTCACATACCATTTAGAGGATATTTGCTTTCAGCCGCTTTGTTCGTTGTCAAATCTGTTTCGTTTCTGTTGTGACAATTCTGTTCCTTCAGTGCTGGAACTCTTTGGCAGGAAAAATGTCAAGTACTACACTAAATATTTCGCTGAAGAAACCCATTCAGCCATGTTGAATGAGAATAATGTCTCCGAGAAGAAGGCAGACTGTTTTCAGTTGCCATCTGCTTGTTAGAGTGTATGCACGTTGCTTCCCTGCAAGGGATATGTGGTTTTATATACACAAGTAAGTCCAATTTTTCCATTTTCAGAGCAGCAACATTTATTTTATTAGGACTGTGCGTTCACGTCTGTGGCTCGATGCCGATACGAAGACAATGAGTGTATATCCATCAGGTTTCTTTGCCATGTAAAAGAACGATGGGCAAAAATGTTGAATATTGTTCTGGGAAACCCTCTCCTCGGAGCGAGGTCGAGGGCATTATCCCTAACGGTGGTTCCTCTTCTTCCTGGCAGGAGCGGGACGGGATGCGGGCGATTCTGGAGTCGTACGACAGCGAGCTGACCCCTTCGGAGCACTCGCCGCAGCTGAGCCGGCGTATGCGTGAGGCCGAGGAGATGGTGCAGAAGCTGCACGCTCATAACACCGAGCTGGAGGTAATAAAGAAACATCATCCTCTAACCCCAGGGGTGAAGTAGTTGAGACCTTTAAGATTGAATTGCCTGGTGATGTGATCTGCTCGCGCAGAAAACAGATTTGCAAAATGCAGAGTAAAATTCCAGGATCAGTAAGACCCACCCACAAGTTATTATTCTGCAGCCGAAGCTGGCAGGAGCCGAGAATGATCGTCTTTGGGTGTGAGGAGTCGGCCTTGGGCGGCAGGGCTGTGCGGCAGGGCTGGAGGGGCAGCCGGTCCCGGCGGGGTAAAGCAGAAGTAACGGGGCGGGGAAATGGAGCAGGTGAGGTGTCTTCTCGGTGGTGCAGTCTGTGATTCAGTGCACCGCACGTGTAGCGGGGCCCTTCTGCGTACAGAGCGAGCGAGCGTGTCTTTGTAAGAGCGTTACTCTAAGGGCTGAAGAAGTAAAGTCGTACGTGTCTACTGTTAATTCTTCCCTTCTTGGCACTGAATACCGGTAACTCTGTTAAATGCTTTTTATTAGGTTTTCTCTAAGAAAAAAAACATTCTTTCCAAAGATAGAAGTATTTCTTGAAGGGATTCTCTCATTATTTGTAGTTCCTTTTTGAAAATTCGTAATCTGAAATGTGACTGTAACGAGGCAAACGTTAACGTGCATTTGCCAGGTAGTTCCCCTCTTCTCCGTTTCCAGAGTTTCCCCTCTTCTCTCTCTCTGCTCTGTCATAGTGGAATGGGCTTTATGGTCATGAGTTGAAATATTCGGAATATGTCTGTGGTCTTAAAGCTTGGCAGTTTTATTACATAGGCTTTACAATAATCCTAAATGTGTGAGTTTTCCTTTCTTCACGTCTAGTTCCACCATCATACAGATTTATAGATGCCATAATTCAAATGGGGTAAAACTTGTAGAAATTGATGCTGCTCGATTCACGTTCAAGCCATAGAGTGGATTGTCCCACTGTGCACACACCTCTTTCTTGCTTCTGGCATCCATAAAAACGCTCTTTTCTTGTGTTGGTAGGTGGGGACTTCAGTCAGGCGATACTGGCTCCAGTGGCCTTTGAAGCCGCAGTGAGCAGAGCAGCGTAGTGCGGTACGGATCACTGTCGTGGCATAGATCCCCTCCATCCCTCTTTCTCAGAAAAGGAATTCTGTGAAGGTTTGGGCAGGTTGATAGAGAAGTTAGCTGGTTGACATCAGATGAAAGGGAAGTTTGCCTGCATTGGGCTGTCAGAATGTTTCTCTCTGTTGTCTTTTCATCACCATACTGCTTACCACCGGACAGAGCGGGATTAGCCCTCGCTGACATAAAGCCATAGGTGGTTATTTTATCCCGTTTTCTATGTTGTTTCCGACGGTGGCTCGGGGTTGTTGGTGGGAGATTTCCTGAATTGTTTCACTGAATAGGTCATATGTGCGTTGTGTCTTTGGGCAATAGCAAATCACCTTTTCTTCTTCAGGGGAAAGCATGGAAGAGTGTGGGAACCGATTGCTACACCCCTTTATTTATAGAAAACAAATTATAAGTTTGCTTTCATGGATACGGATTAAGGGCTACATGGAAAATTTCAGAAAGGAGCTGTGTTCTCTGGAGGTTTCTTTTGTGTGATGTCAACCTTTAAGCCTTTGAAAGACTTTGCTGGAAGCAGGATTCAAAGACCTGATTACTCCCCTTGTAAAGTAAAATTTTACGCTTCACTTATTTGTGTTTGCCTTTCTGACTGTAGTGTTGACTGCCGAATCCCATCTGTTTTGAAATTTTGGGGGAAATTTTTTTGTTCTAGTGAAAATCTGAAAACCGGAGAGGGAAATTGAGGTAGAGGCAGGACTCCTGGTGTCTCGTCATCGGGAGCAGCATCTGTAATCAACTGCCTGTAGATCAAAGAACTGGTCGATAGCAGCTATTAATAACTTCTAACGTAACGCTCTGCACCCTCCCGGCTCTGCTGAGCCTCTGTACAAATTTTAGAAATGTTGACACCTGCGTGACTCATCTGGCAAACAGAGGAGACGGCAGGAATGAGGCACCTTGGAGCCTCGGTTGTTTCTGAGATGTGGGAGAAACGGTCTCTGACGGGGGGGAGGGAGGGGAAAAAGGGAACTTCAGCCCGTTTTAAGTCGAAGTGTGGCAGAAGGGTCTGGGCATCCCCGGAGCGCCTGGTGTGGACGGGCTCGGGAGGGCAGCACGCCACCAGCTTGTGGAGCAGCAGAGAAGAATGAGAAGAGCCCGTCTGAGAGCATCACGCACGGGGCGGCAAAGCAACAAAGTTGGTTAAAGTGTGGAAAACAATTAAGATCACTGGTTAACGGAGGATACAGCGCTGCAGGTAACCACAGCTGTGCCCACCAAGGAGTGCTCCTGGCAGCGCAGGGTACACTGGGAACACTGGGCGGTTGTTACGGGAGCAGCCCTTGCGCAGTGCCTGTGCACTGCATCTCCGCTGGGAGACTGCGGGTATCGCTGTGCTCCACGAGCTTCTTGGGTTTGGAAAAGCCCTTAGAGCTTCTAAAGCAAAGGCATCCTCTCGCATTACATTTGATAGCTTCTGCCTTTCAACTTTTTTCACAAACCTTCGACTTCACACCATTTCTCTCCTCCCTGACTTGTTTTATCAGGTTTTTTTCTTTTTTTTGCTACCAGGTACTTAATTTACCAAAATTTCTTCCTGTGCTCCCTAGTAGAGTGCCCTTTGATACTACTTTTTTTTTTTTTTCCTTCTTGCTGCCCTAATCTATTACCAGCAGCCCCCCCTCTGAACAAGCCATAGAGGGGAAACAGTGATGTTCTTAACAGCGATTTTTCTTTACTCTGAAGATGGAGATTTCCCCCCCCATTCCAGCAGCAGCGCTGTGGGAGGCAGGGAGCTCGCTGGTGAAGACGGAGTGCTAGGGATAACGCAATGGGAAAGAGGAGGAAGCCACGTGGGACTGGGAAGGTTTTGGGCTGAGGCAACAGCTTTTAACTCATTAGGGAGATGAGGTCTCGGATAAGTCCTTTGCTTGATGTATAAATGGAGGTGGGAAGTTGTTTAAAAGAACAGAGGGAATGGGAGAGGAGCATGTAAGCCCTGGAGGGTTGCGTGGGAGTAGTTTATTAATGTGTGCTGGGAGGATGGATTTAGGTGGAACACTGGGTCCTGCCTGAGCCCCTCCTGCCCGACCCTTGCTGGGCTGGAGAGCTGCTGGGAGCGCTGCTGCCTCTGCGTCGCAGACATCGCCGGGATGACAGGAACTTTTCCAGAAATGGGAATACAGAAGGATGCTTTCGTCCCGGATCACTTCAGACAGGCAGCGTCACCGCGTAAGAACTAGTCCCGTCAGAGCCCAATGGGGCAGAGGGACTGGGAGACAAAGAAAGGCTGATGGGGAACTTTTAAAATCCCCTTCATTGACGACTGATGAGAAAAGCTGGATCTCTAATGCACGGACAAGCAAACGCGTAGTCTGTTGTGGGACTGGAAATGATGGCTGTATCCCCCCCAGGACTGCTTGCCCCCGGCCCACCCCCTGCTCCACAGTGCCCTTCTGCCTGAAGGCGTTCACGAACGCACTTCGCGGAGTACTGAATGTAAAGCAAAGGGGGAGAGGCAGAGAGAAATGCCGTCTGAAATGGTGGCTGGAAAAGCAAGCAGGCTGTGTCAGCCTATTTCACGTGGTTAATGAAGTGTCACTCACCATCTTTTTAAAAGTGTGTTTTGGAACCGAAGAGGGAATGAGTTTGTCCCTGGCCAGGCTGCTATAAACACTTAAAATAAACAGTCTTGTAGCCGTGTTTATATCACGGCATGATTTTTTGTTTCGATACTGGTGATATTAACAGTTCTCTTGTCAATCTTGGTTAACTTTTACTGCCTCGGCTCCCATTACTTCTGATTTCAAGGTAAATACGACAAAACAAGAAGCTTCTGAGCACGCAGCAGCTACTGTGAAAAAGCTCTGATGTGGAGTTTAGTGTTTGAAAAGTTAAATCCAGCTGCACCAAAGAGAAATCATCATAAATATAACTCCATTAATAGTGATTTTATTACAACACACTTGGCTCCACATGAAACTTTAATGAAGAGAGATTTGCGAGGAAGACTCATGCTGACACCTTCAATGGTCTCCAGCATTTTTTACATTGAGAGATTTACACTGTCTGTGAGCACCATATGTACTCTAATCAGTTAATTATGAGTCTGACAGTTTCAGCACATGAAATGCCATATGTTCTGTGTTTTTGTTCCGCCACGGGCATTACTGGTGACCTCAAAACTCATTGACCAATATTGTCACCTTATCTGCACCTGATAACTGCAGCGGTTCTGCTGGCAGTGAAAATTGGGCATTGCTGATTCTTGTGATGTTGGCCACCAATCTGCTCCTTACAAAGGGAGTTACTTAGCAGTCACCCCGGAGTTTAAAGTGCTTAAAATTTACGTGTGGATGCAATAAAATGTTTATTTGAGCAGTTAACGGTTCCTCCTTGTCTCTCACCCAGCTTCCCCCATCAGTGCTTTTCCACTTTTTTACCTTCTGTTTTTTACCTTCTGTTTTTTTTTTTTTTTCTTTGATCCACACTTTATATTTATCTTGCTTTATCCCTCCTCTGCTGAATTTCCTCTCCCCCTCAAAGGTAAATTGCTTCTTTACATAGCAGAAGGGGTTTCTGTGATGATGGGAACTTTACAGAGAGGTTTCCTCCCATCTGTGCAAGGTACAGAAGAGTTTGGTCTAATTTTCAGATTCCTTCTGCCTGCTTTCTCTACCTCTCTGCTGCCATCCAACCTTTGTGCACTGTTTTTTCTCAGTGACAACTGTAAGAAACAGTGAGAAGATTACTCTGCTCGCTTTGGGTGTCCATAAGGAGCAAATCCGAGTCACTAGAGCTTTCCTGCCACTCCAGAATGGCATATATTTCACTTGCCCGGACTTCTGCTGTCATTGTAGCATCTTATCTGTGACTCACGCGGGAGAAAACAGGCTCTCTCTGGAGATGATGCTAATGTGCTCCATGCATCAGCTCCCACTGATTGCTGAAGCAGTCACAGGGCTGGACATCATCTTCTGACAAAGCAAACACCTTGTCGAAATAGCATTTTGAACCTGGACACTTCGGCATCTCTTGGCAGACGCGAGCCTTCCCGAGAACCACTGCGGGCCTTCGCGTTTCGTTTCTTTTCTGAAGGAGAGCAGGTCAGGCTCCGTGTCCTCTGGCACTCCTGCAAAATGGATTATCTCGAGTTCTCTCTTCTTTCACACGTTTCATCTTCCTTCAGACCCCAGTGACCTTATGAAGTCAGGGAGCCATTAGTTTCCTCCCCTCCCTTTTCCACCTGCCAGTGGCTGTGTTCGGGGAGAGCACCTGCAAATAACCGTCATATAAATGAGGAAGCCAAGTCACGGAGGGGCTTCATGATTTGTTAAAGGTGACAGTCCCCGCTCTGTGGAAGAAGAGTGCCTCTTAAAACTGGTTGATGCTGCAACAGAGCCTGTCTCTGCGTAGCTGAGGCTTTTTGTTTGGTCGAACTAGATTTTAAAACTCAATTACTATTAATTTTTTTGAGGTGATTCCCCATTTTGGACCTGTCCTGAAAGTTAGGAGTTGATTAAGAGAAGTAGTCCATGGCGCTGCCTTATACTGAAGAAATTCTGCCCAAACCAGCATTGTTGTCACTACAGGTAGATTTTTACAGCTATTTTTAGTCTGTGGATGCTCTGACAGTTTAAGAATGGCTTTAACTCAGCAGTTCCTGGGGACTGCAAGCCTCCATCATTCTTTAGAAGTGAGAATGTCCGGGCACCAACTTGTGTAGAGTCAATTAAATCATTAACTAAGACAGTGTCCGTACCTTTAGCCCATGACAAGCTGCTTTATAGACAAGTCCCCAGAAGAATGACCAGTTGCAGAGCAAGGAGCAGCCGAAAGGACCCGTTTGCCGTGCTTGGCTGCGTGTTGAAGCATGTGGGGCAGAAGAACGTTTCCAGCTCTGCTGCCTTCTTTTGCTTCAAGTGCAGAAAGAAAAAGGGAGGACATAGTAATTTCCATCACCTTTTGCTGAAAGTCCTGCTCCTGATGTAGGTGTAGTCTGTGACACTCTGCCCCCTGTTCTCTTACTGACTAGATCATGTCTTGACTCTCTCTAAACTTAAAAATATCTGGTAATGATAAATATAAACGATGACCTGTGTCATTAGTGCAGGGACTTCAGGGTGGACTCCTGCAGCCTCTGCTGTCGGAAGGGTTTCACTCTGCAGGAAGCATACCTTACCTCGGTGAAGCCGTGCTAATGTCACCAACCTGCTGTCCAGGTGTGATGCTCAGGGGACATGGGAATGCTTCTGTTCGCAGCCTCTGAAGGATCTCGCTTCAGCCCCAAGGAGACTGGTAGATCATAGAATCATAGAATGGTTTAGGTCGGAAAGGACCTTAAAGATCATCCAGTCCCACCTCCCTGCCCTGGGCAGGGCCACCTCCCCCCAGCCCAGGTTGCTCCAAGCCCCGTCCAACCGGGCCTTGAACACCTCCAGGGATGGGGCAGCCACAGCTCCTCGGGGCACCCTGCGCCAGGGGCTCACCACCCTCACAGGAAAGAATTTCCTCCTAATATCTAATCTAAATCTCCCCTCTTTCAGTTTGAAGCCATTCCCCCTCATCCCATGGCTCCCCTCCCTGATCAAGAGTCCCTCCCCAGCTCTCCTGGAGCCCCTTTAGGGACTGGAAGGGGCTCTAAGCTCTCCCCGGAGCCTTCTCTTCTCCAGGCTGAACACCCCCAACTCTTTCAGCCTCTCCTCCCAGCAGAGGGGCTCCAGCCCTTGGATCATTTTTGTGGCCTTCCTCTGGAATCACTCCAACATGTCTGTGTCCTTCTTACGCTGAGGGCTCCAGAGCTGGATGCAATATTCCAGGTGGGGTCTCACAGAGAGGAGGAGAGGGGCAGAATCCCCCCCCCTCGCCCTGCTGGCCACACTTCTGATGCAGCCCAGGGTACGGTTGGCCTTCTGGGCTGCGAGCCCACATGCCAGCAACAAAAAGATTGCTCTGTCCCCTGCAACCTGTTCCGCCCTAAAGATGTTGTTGTGTGAGCAAGTCCTCCTATAGCCCCTTCCCGTGATGTTACGAATAACCAATCACGAACGGGGTTTGACCTGGGCAATTGGGATTAGCTTCACATGGACCTGGCTGTAGGGGACAGGAGAAACATGAACTGGAATGAACGGATGAACAGAAGACTTAAAATTGGGTTCTTTCTTAGCGATGTTTTGGAAAGAGAAGATAACTCATGTGTACTTATGAGTCATATTTACCACAATAGAACAGGAGAGAGTGTTTTGTATGGTGTTGAGAGCTTTAAAACGCTTTACGCTGGAGAGCTTGCCTGCCTGTGCCGAGAGATACAGGCTTCGCAATTAGACGTCTTCAGGTGGAGGAGGAAGCAAGAATGCTTTTGGAGTGGGAGCAGTGGCCCCGTCCCCGGCAAATGGCAGCAGACAAAGACGTCGCATCAAAGAGCCGCTTTTGTGCAATACGGTGCGTCTCACCTCCTGCTGCGAGCGCGCAGCCGTGAGAGCGGGGGCTGAAAGCGGGACGCGAGGAGCGCAGCGATAACGCGTCTCTTCCCTCACAGGCGGAAGAGGGAAGGAAAAACGCAAATTAAGCATCTTCGCGTAACGGGGTTAGGAACATGTAGCCACTTCCTTTTCAAAGGGAGGGCATTGAAAGCGTAGGAATACGTTCTTACGTCTTATGTTGGTCTCCATCGGTCGCTGCTGCCAGCCGGGCAGGGCTGGGGCTCAGCGGGGAGGCTGCTGGGCAGGTTCCTCCGGGGCTTCCACCACTTTCCAGTGCCGCTTTCCACGGTTACAGAATTGCTCTTTTTTTTGGCGATGTTAGAGAAACATTCAACAAATAAGACAAACTGCATTCTGCATTTAATTCAGAGATTCAACCTCTTTGAATCGTTTTCCAAAGACAGCACGGTGATTTTAGGTCCCGCTGGTCTCATCCATGTGGTGATGGGATCCCGTTGGAGGCAATGCTGCATCCTCCGGAGTACATCAGACTAAAGTTGCCTGACGTGTGTGGTACGTGTTGACGTGGCTCACCGCCCACAAAATATTTTGGTGCCTGGCTCATTAGGGACAGGAAAATCAGCCAGTCCTGGTCAATTTGTCTCCAAACTAAGAACCGGGTTCCTTTCTGTTGGATTTCCCAGAGGTGCTCTCTGGACGGCACATCTCAACTTTTTTGAACGATATCGGTGGTTCAGGTTTCTGTGCTAGCATGGACGGAAGGTTGGTGTTAAACATCTCCTAAATATTAGAGCTGCTCCTTAGGAACATTCTCGCGTTGATGAAAGCTCTAACAGCTTGCGGAAGCCAAGCAATTCCAAGGGAGAAAGGAGGTAAATGTCTTGTGAAAAAAGTAAAACGTAAGATTGCATATCAGGATAATGTTGTCTATGGAAAATGCCACGGAAATTTTAGCTATTCCCTAACTCTGCGTTGTATTAATGACATTAAACAGTGCTTGTCTGGGCATCTGAAGAGATGTTCTGAACTTGTTGAGATTTGTTGATTTTTGTAATGATTGGATTTGAATTCTGTGATTTGTAGTGCTTCATTTCAGAATAATTACATAGTCTCTGCATAATTTAAGATTTAAAGTATGTATTTGTAAGTGTTTTCGTGTCATCTTTTAATTCATGATGATGGTCTCTGGTAAGAAAGAGGGATTAATATTTTTAATGATTACTTTCTATTTAAAAACACGCTGTAAAGACTCCAAAGATTTCCTGCAGGGCCTCCACGCGGGACTGTTGCGTGGTTCAACTCATTTCTGCCCACTGTGTTGCTGTGGGCTCCAGCTACAGAGTTTTATGGAAATCCTGTTGTCAAACAGTTATAACATATAAACAGCAAAAGCGCTCGGAGAAAACAACGTCAGCGCAAGCTTGTTCCCATGCTCTTTTGGATCCTAACGCTCCTGCACTTTGCAAGAATTGCAAGATCCACTTTAATACGCTCGATGCTCTGGCTGTTGTGGCAATTGGAACAACTGCAGTTGCTGTCTTGGTTTTCTTTTTGAAGCCCATTGATTCTTTCTTATTTTGGCCTTAATTACCAGTAGCAGAAGAGGTGTTTCTTCAGGGAACTAATTAGGCTAAAAGCCCGCTTCAGCGTAGCGCATGAGCACAGTTAGTTGAACAGTGCCTAAATGCAAGAGCTGATTGTAATTGTTTTATTCAGAACGTACATAATTGTTCACCCCTCGTGCTTCTCCACACTTACGGGTTGCAGTCGCTCCTGTACGTTCTCCGTCTTCCGCTGTGGGCTGCTTTGTCCGTAGGCTGCAGCATCTCCGTTTCCCCAGTTTGGTTTCATGTTCAGGTCAAGAATTAGAGTACGGCACCGTTGCAAATCGTCACTTGAACAGAATTTAAAGGAAGGGGGCCAGAGTTCTCTCTCTGTTTTTCTCTTTTTCCTTTTTACTTAAATGTGACCCGCCTACTGATACTTGGAAAAGGCTGGGAAGGGAGTAAGTGAAGAAGCCAGCTGATAGTGATTTTCACCAAGCTGTGAATAAAAATGAAGCCGTTGATATAGATCTCCTCTGTTCAGGGGTGGTCCGGGTAAATTGTAGGGAACAGTTCTGTTTTCTCAGAGGCTTTGCAATTTATCTATTCGCTTTAATCAGTGTTAATGTCAAATGTGCTTTGATTGTGCTAAAAGCTTTTCAGCAAAACAAACTGGAAGTCCTCAGGTTTGGAAAAAGCCACAGCCTTCCTGTAATGCGAGTTGGTAACGTTTTTCTTTTGAATATTATTTATGCTGTTTAATAAAACAGGCTGTACTACTGTACAATCCGCGTGCCATGAATCCAGCTGTGGTGACAGTAATACGGATATGAAATGCGTGGCACATCGATTTGACATATTGAACTGATTTATGTTTTCAATTTGTTTAAATGGCTATAATGGCTACAGTGAGCTTAGCTTTGACAGACGTACATTCAAATTTCAGTTCTATTCAAGGCCGCGTTAAAAACGGGACTGGTTTCTGGTTTAAAGCATTGATTTGAATCTATTCTGTGTTCTCTTGTCTGCGTTCCACACCTCAGACCCGCAAACATGACTTCTTCTAACATCAACTGTATTTCCTTTTGGAAAATTGTAAAAATTTTTCATTGGAAACCTGACTTTCCTGGAAGAGTTGCTAAACCTAAATATTTTTAATTTTTAAAGGAAGTCAAGAAGAAGCTTGAAAGGTGGTATGCTACACTGTATTATTGATGTAAAAATCCCCAGTGGTGCATCCAGTAGCTATGAACGTGAGCAGAGTAATTAGTTTGTAGAGATTATTTTAAGTAAAATATCTTACATAATGGGAGAGGTTTTGAGGCTTCTTTGTGTATAAACTGCCACTGTACATTATTTATGTACACAAAGAAGTGATGGATGTCTGTATCAGTTTTGATTCATGGGAATATCTCTTGAGAACCCACAAACGCTGAATTTTTCTTAAAGTCAGGGCTATGCAACGCAGTTGGGAACCGGCCTAATGGTAAAGAGACCAAAACCCAGTGATCTTTACTGTATTATGCACATATTATTGCTGAGCTGGTTGTTACCAACCCTACTTTTGGCAATTATATTCTGACTATTCTAATTTTATTGAGAGTTCATTCAGATGCAGTGTTCTTCACTTTCTAATCATCTGGTTTATTCCCTCTTTATAAGAGGTCATTTCATTAGTGGAAGATGCAGCTTTAGCATGTATCAGCTCCCTGACCTCATTTCCTAGAATCATAGACTCGTCTAGGTTGGAAGGGACCTTTGAGATCATCGAGTCCAAACATCAACGCGACACTGCCAAACCCACCACTGAACCACGTCCCTCAGCACCACGGCTGCCCTTCTGTTAAACACCTCCAGGGATGGTGACTCTACCACCTCCCTGGGCAGCCTCTTCCAATGTTTAATAACCCTTCTGGTGAAGAAATTTTCCCTAATATACAAACTAAACCTCCCCTGGTGCAACTTGAGGCCATTTTCTCTTGTCCCATCACCTGTTCCGTGGGAGCAGAGACCGACCCCCCCTCGCTACCCCCTCCTTTCAGGGCGCTGTAGAGAGCGAGAAGGTCTCCCCTCAGCCCCCTCTTCTCCAGGCTGAACACCCCCAGGGCCCTCAGCCGCTCCTCATCAGACGTGTGCTCCAGACCCCTCGCCAGCTCTGTTGCCCTTCTCTGGACACACTCCAGCTCCTCAATGTCCTTCTTATACTGTGGCGCCCAAAACTGAACACAACACTTGAGGTGGGGCCTCTCCAGTGCCGAGTACAGTGGAACAATCCTTCCCTAGTCCTGCTCAACACACTATTCCTGATACAGGCTAGGACGCGGTTGGCCTTCTTGGCCAGTATTTCTCAAATATGCAAATAAAATGTCTGCTCCTTTGACCTCTGTGGATCTAGTTATACTTCACAAAATAAGGTTGCTTGTTTCTGAAGCATGCTGTGACCTTTTGTATGAAGAAAGGTCTTGGAGATGGCTAGGAATGATGTCTGCACAACTGTGGTGACTCTCTAGGTGGGAACATTCAAGCAGTGGCTGAACCATGTCCCCTCGTTATTTCTGGGCCGTGTGTGGGGGTATGAAATGACAAGACCACGCGCTTGTGGAGTGCTGCAAGGAGACCCCCTGTTCAGAGCACCGTGGCTGGAGAAACCCCGGGCTCTGCTACTGCCGATCTAATGAGGTGGTGATTGCTCTGCCTCTGCCATTTGCTAGAAGATCATCTGAGTGTGCTTAATTGTAGCTCAGCTGCAGCACGGCAGCACGCAGAGCTGTTGAAAAGAGAGAAGTTGTTAGCAATATGTATGGTGTATATTTAAAGCAGAGCCACTCACTGGGCTTGGCAGAGGCTGCCTGGGGCCCACGGTGAGCGCAGAACCACCCGTGCAGGTGTATGTCATTCCTGTGGATGTTTACAGCAATACAAAAAACATGATTAGTCTTCAATTCTTTCAACATACATGAAGCCAAACATATGCAAGCTTGAAAGCGTTGGTTAAAGCACAGTGTATATCACAGAATCATGGAATGGTTTGAGTTGGAAGGGACCTTAAACATTATGTAGTTCCACCCCCCTACCCTGGGCAGGGCCACCTCCCCCCAGCCCAGGTAGCTCCAAGCCCCGTCCAACCGGGCCTTGAACACCTCCAGGGATGGGGCAGCCACAGCTTTTCTGGGCAACCTGGGCCAGGGGCTCACCGCCCGCACAGGCAAGAATTCCTTCCTAATACCTGTTCTAAATCTCCTCTCTTCCAGTTTGAAGCCATTCCACCTCATCCTATCACTCCATGCCCTTGTAAAAAGTCCTTCCCCAGCTCTCCTGGAGCCCCTTTAGGTACTGGAAGGCCACAATAAGGTATTCCCGGAGCCTTCTCCAGGCTGAACACCCCCAACTCTTTCAGCCTCTCCTCCCAGCAGAGGTGCTCCAGCCCTCGGATCATCCTCGTGGCCCTCCTCTGGACCCGCTCCAACATGTCCATGTCCTTCTTCTGTTGGAGGCTCCAGAGCTGGAGGCAGTACTCTAGGTGGGGTCTCACAGACGGGAGTAGAGGGGCAGAATCCCCTCCCTCGCCCTGCTGTATACATGTGCATATGTACATACGTGTTCCTAGTGCGTGCTCAGGAAAGCATATCTATAGAACTCTGTATGACTGACTCTATGGTCTAAAAAGCACATAGCATCCCAGGCCAGTTCTACAGGATGTAGTTGCTTTGCTGTTTACGTATGTTTATGAGGATAGTGGGTGAGACTATCACAGCTCTATGGAGAAATGGCATTTATCTTCACAGTGCAGCATGACCTTATTGTTCATAAGTGGCGTTTCCTCTCCAG
This sequence comes from Vanellus vanellus, assembly GCF_965231255.1. Classification (NCBI taxonomy): domain Eukaryota; kingdom Metazoa; phylum Chordata; class Aves; order Charadriiformes; family Charadriidae; genus Vanellus; species Vanellus vanellus. Next base: position 17,129,062 of record NC_138919.1, read on the forward strand.
ATAATGAGCACCTTTTTATTTAGGCCAGTTTGTTGTATCTGATTTCTACAGCCCATCAACTCTTTGCACATTACTGTAATTATTGCGGATATTAGTTTCTGTTGCGTTCCACTTGCTTTTTGGATAAAGCTCTTATTTCTGAACGGCAAAAGGGATTGAGAGAGGGAAAAGGTCATGCTCGAGTCTTCATGAACACCCTGGAGCTGCTGCACGGCACAAGTATGGCCACTTCTACAGCAAATGTACGTTTTATATACCCTTCCTATATGGCCTCTTCCACAAAGAGTGAGGCACGAGCCATTTTGGCGTGTATCAGCCTAGGATGGAGAAGCAAGCTGGTGTTGCCCTGAGGTCAGCCACGTTTAGGCAGAGGTGACTCCTGGTAGCTGTTTATCTGCTTGGTTAAGAAGAAAGAAGATTTAAGCGTGAACGGAAAGTTAAATAAATAAATAAAGTGTTCGCAGTTCTTACTTGCAAACCTTTACAGAAGGGAGCTATCTGTCGTGCTCCGTGTTGCCTTACCCCGCCTCTGTCGCTGGGTTTAATTTTGCCCGCAGTGTGAGCGGTGTGTGCGCTCACCGTGTCCCTTGTGGTGCCCGTCCACCGGTGAGCTGGCACACGCCTCCCAGATTGACCTCCCGGCACCAGAGCATCCGTCCCACGCCGCGCGGTGGAGGAGCACTTCGATACCTCTCGTACCTTTGTGGTGGGAGCTAATAACTGAGATTATCTTGGCATATGTTCCCACTTCTTTCCTTTCCTTGCCAAATGGACATCTTTTATGTTTCTACAGCGCGGCTTTGCTCGACAGGTATTCAGGTGCCAGAAAACTCAAAGGTTTCTGATGGGACCGTCAAGCTGTTTCACCTTTTGCCTTGTCAGTCTGCGCTTGCTAGAGCGAGAAGCCGCTGTGAGTTCCTGGATTGCTTTCCTGAAATGAGTTGCTGTTTGCTTCACTCCGAGAAGATAAACACTTGCATCTCAGAAATATCATCCCGTCTGGCATCTTTGTTGGCAGCCTCAGCAAAAGGGCCGAGGAACGAACGGACCGTGCCGAAGAGAAAATTGCGGTGCTCCCTCTGGAGTTTGTCCTTTCAGCCCAAAATTGAGAAGCACTGATGGGGCAATGTGAGGAAACACGCACTTCTGTTCCTTCTGCTCTGTCTGTTTTATGGATAAACAAAGGACTTCAGCCCCAGATTGATTAATCCAACACGTCACCCCCACAGTAACTCTCCTGCAAGTTTTACAATGAAAATCAAACTGTTCGCTGGCAAACGCAGAATACATATCATGCCTGTGCTGTGCAAGGATGGTTTGTTTACTGCTTCTGTTCCTGTTGCTGCTGTTGGGTTTTTTTTGGCCCTTGCATACCCTTTCCAAGCCTTTTTTTAAGTAAGGGAAGATATTAACTGATGGAGTTTGAAAATTGAGATTACAGCCCGTTTTGATAGCCTTCTCCTCCTCCCTACAGGAGGAGATAATTTAACTTTGGGAAAGCCATAAATCTGTGCAGAGCTGGGATGGGATAAGCCTCCATCCCCCAGAGGAGAAGGCTCTGAGGAGGTCCTGGGCTGCTCGCTGGCAAACTCCACGGGCTTGGGACAAGATCTGCATGGAGTTGCAAGGAACTACTTTACAGAAGTAGTGAAGGACCTTAAAGTTAGTCAGACTCCTTGGAAAGAGAAACCAGAAGGTTTTCTGCTCCTTGGGTTCTGTGAGAGCCTCCTTCAGGCACGAAAGAAGGAGCATAGGATTCAGAGGAGTAATTAAAAAGGATAATTAAGTTGGAAAGCCGGAGACTGGGGATGTTGTGGGCAGTCAGACTAGCAGTGGGAGAGGGGAGAGTGAGCAGACAGGTTGGAACAAGAGCTGTGCAATAAAAATTCCAGTTACTTTGAGAAATGGTTATTTGATATTATAAAACGGAGTTTATTAGAAATTTTTCTGCAAATGCTTTCCAGAAACTAAATCCTCTCTGGGAATGACTCATATTCCCCCGGCTCTGTTGTTCATTGACACGAGTATTTTCACTTTTCTTATGATGTGGATGGCTGCTTAACTTTCATAGTTTTGAGCCCATTCCGATTTTGGATGACTCTTACCGCACAACGGCTGCACGAACACTTCCAGTGCTTTGCTTTAACGACTGCGCTTAATCGTATGTTGGATCCGATATGTAGAAAAGACTAGAAGTTAATCCCAGATGGCCCACAAGAGCTTGAGTTTTCAGATAAGACTTTTATGGTAACATAAAAGCCGCCTTCAAGTTGTGGGTTTGTGGGGATCTTCAGGGCATCCTCAGTCTGAAGTCACAAGCCCGTTTTCCCTGTGTACTTGTGGTTGAAATACCAGCTTCGCTTTGCCTGCAGGAAGCAGTTCCCTCGGACCGTCGAGCCTGAGCGCTGTGTGTGAATGGACTGCCCCGCAGTCGGCAGCGCGGTTGGGTGTCGTGTTTTGCATGTGGCAGATGCTGCCTCTGTCACCTCTTGTCTCTCTGTCCCGGCTGACCTCGAGCACGGCACGGTTACTAACTGGTGCTCTGACATAGCTGTGTGCCTCCTCCCGTCCCTTATCCTTCAATCCTCTGGAAAAGTAGAGGCAAAACTGTATTTTTGTACTTTGTATATTTGAACGTCTTCATGTCTCTCTACCCCTCCTTCCCCCACCCCATCATTTTCTGTTTCTTTATATTTTTACCATGTTCCTTCTACCTTGTTAGCCACCTCCTTCCCAGCAAACCAGTAAGCAATAACAAGAGAAAACAAAGCAAAAATCTTGCTGCTCCCTTCAAGCGCTTGCTTTGCGTTTGTTGTCTATTTATAGATTATTCATTTAGGCTACGGTGGCAGTCAATTAGAAATGTGGTGAATCCTCCTTTCAAGAGTGTGCCAAGAGGGGATCTTTTTAGTTTGTTTGCTTCTTTGTGATTTTTGCTGGAGCCTCTACAGTGTGCTTAAATTCCATTGGGATTTCTTTATTTGGAATACATTCTCGAATAAAAGTAGAAGAGTTTTGCTCCTCTTCAAGGAAGTTAGAGGAGCATGACCATGGTGCACAGAGGTGTTTGATTTTATTTGAGGGTGGTAAAAATGTATTTTACACAATTTTTTGCTTCCGCTTGTCATCTTGGAGGGTTTTTTACTTTTTCAATTTAAGGACTGTCTTTGGATAGAGGTACTGTCAACCCCCTTCTTTCCCCCCCCTACAACTTAAGGCAAATTCTGGCTCTAAATCCTATTCTGTTTGGAGTAGAAAAGCGATGAGGTATAATATTTAATTGTAAATTGTGAGTACCTCTGTGGCATTGCAAAGGACACGTGGTCTTTGTGCTTCGGCTTCTCCTTTTGTCGAGCAGGGTTGGTGCTAATCATCTTCAGTGCCTCGTGGGGCGTAGGAGAAGTGCAGGAACTTGATTCCAGCATATCCCAGACAGTGGGGCAGGAGTTGGGGGAGAGACACAAGTGCCTCACAGGTGAGATGTTGCATGAGACCTACATTAATAGGCTCGGCTGGACTTTTTGCTGGCTCCATGGGACATGCTGAGATGTGGAGCGTTGCCAGGGGTTTTGAAGCGAAGCTGGACTGCAAGGAGGCTGGAAACCACTGATTTATTCAATACCTGGAAATGTAAGTGCCAGTGTTCTCCTTCAAGGGTAGGTTGTGGGTAGGTGTGTGTTGGGAAAAGATACTTTGCAATTTTTTTTTTTTAATGCCGCATATTATTGGTAAGGACTCAAGTTGTTTTGGCTTTTCCAAAACAGATTTAGAAAGCAAATACTGTTTTAAACCAGGTCTCTGCGTTTGCCAGAGCCTCTGTAAAATGGTGTTAGCAGCCAGTAGCTGTACTAGTTTGGGGTTTTTTTTACCCTTTTTTGTTCCTCCTTACTGCTCTTGGAGTAGTAGTGCTGCTCTTCCCCTCCTCCTGCCGTGACAGCCTGGCGGGACAAGCAGGACCAGGCAGAGCCATGCGGGGGGCTGACCCAGAGAACAGGTACGACATTCCTCGGCCTCAAGTGTGGATATATCCTCTGTGTCAAAGAGGAGAGTCTCTCTGCTAAACTTGCCTTGTTCACAGTTCTGTACAGATAATACAAGAAAATGGAGGTACGGGGTGAATGAGGACAGTTATCCTGTTTGTTTTTTCATCTCACCTCCTGCGGTAGGACTTGATTCTTTGCTCTGGGCCCTCCTACGTCAGTCGCGTTTAGAGCAGCCGTCGGGGCAGATCGGCGGCGCTGCGTGCACTGTGACATTTGGAAATCCCTGTCTGGAAGGGGAATTGAGCAATGATCTTCTGCTAATTATAATAGCTATGTTTAAAATGTAATGTTTGCTTTGTTGAGCAAAATCCGACTACACACCCAGACTAGAGCCTGGAATTACTCTGGCAGCGGAGGAGACGGGTCCTCAGCAAACGCGTTCCCAGGGCGGCAGCAAAGGTGATCCAGGCATTGCTTTGGCAGAGCAAACATTGCACAATCTTGTCCGGGAGGTGAATGTTGTTACCTAGCAACTTCCAAGAGTGTTTGAAATTTGTTGGAAACCCTCTGAGGCTTAGGCACTTTACCCACTGTTCTGCTGGATGCCAAAAAGACGCTGGCTATAATTTCGCAAGCCAAGAGTGGTGATGGCTTAAACCCCTCCTTGACCTTTATTTGAGCTAGCGCAACTCATGCGGTTGTACAGAGAACCAGGACAAGAAACCAAACTAGATTAAAATTAACCCAGAAGAAAAAAAGTTTGATTTAAACATGGATCTTCTCTTCCCCGATGGCGTTTGCCGGCTGGCTCACAACAGTTGCGCTGGGAAGCGTGCCGACCCGCCTGAGGGCTCCTGTTGGGAGTGTGTTTTGGGGACAGCAGTGAGATCTAGTTAGGAACAGGGCTCACAGCACACACATCTCATTAAAGACATCTTCTCTGAACCATCACCACGCATCATCTGCTGCCAAACAGCCTTGGGCAGCTCAGGGGAAGGTACTGCCGTTGAGCACGCGGGGTGCTAAAGTCAGCATGAGTTGTTCAGTAGCCTTGTTTTAATAGTTAGAAAGGTTAATCAAAGCAACTGTGATATTAGGAGACTTGTATAAAAAGAAAACTGCGGCTGTGATGCTGCTTAGCTTCCAGTATTCTTTGTTTCATCCAGCTACAGATCTTCTGGCTGGGGTCTAATCCATGCACAAAACCCTCTTCCCCATCATTGCTTCCGCTGGGGCAGAGGCTTTCCATCCATCCGTCCATCCATCCATCCATCCATCCATCCATCCATCCATCCATCCCACTTTTGTCTGAATTCCTATTCAGATCCTAACTCCCCTGAAAAGCTACTTTTAACTCATAACCACGTATTAGTGTTTCTCTCCAAAGATTCTGGCCATCCTCTCCTGTCTTCAGAAGCATCGCTGCCCTTAGGCTACAGGGGTGTAGAGACCTCTCCTTCCTGCAAGCAAGAATATTTTCCGGGTATTCAGCTGTCAGCCTACTGAAAAGAAAATGTTGCTTTATGGTTGGTAGACTGACGATAGCTCTTCATACCCTTAAATTAAAAGTGACACACTCACATAAATCATTATAACAGTAGTGTATGCAAACACGGTGCCTGGATCCAGAGTAGTTAGGAGATGACAGTGAATTGGGGTGAATACCCTTATTCTTGACTTTGAGAAGTGCAGTGACAATGAATCATTCTTAGTGATGAGATGCAGCAGTGCTGACTCATCGGGCTGAAATTAGAAGGGCTTTTTTAGGTAGAGAAGTAATTCCACCATTTTTTTCTGATGAATGGATAAGAGTGAACATTTTTGTTGGCTAATTTACAGACTTCATCAACTAAACGTCGTTTCTTTCCCTTGAGCTATCAAACCTAGTTGGAGGCAACCAGCAGGGGGAGAACCTAGATCCAGGGAGGTGGTACTGGAAAAAATGTGCAGGAAGGAGTGGCAGAAAAGTTCACATTTTGGTAGAGTTGCTGGGTGTCATATTGCCACCACTTTTAGTTTTTGAGATTCCCTTTTTCTGGGTTTGGTGAGTGCTGATGTTTGTTTTCATCAAGACAGGGGTTTTGGAGCCTGAACTCATTCTGCTGATAATCTAAAGGAGACCAATTTTTTTTTTTTTTTTTTGCCAGAAAATTAATCAAATGCACAAACATTTGCTCCCCTCCTTCCCCAACCAACTCTGTTATTACATCTAATAGCAAGGGATTCCGTTCCTGTTAGCTACTGTGTCTTCTGCTGGTAGTCTTTAGCACTGCTTCCCAGTTCAAGAAGGGTTAATACAGTCTGAAGAAAACATTGTGCTTTCCAGATCCCAGAATCACTTATAGTACCAGATTTCAGATCACTTAAATAGCAATGAATAACCAGATTCCCAGAGGCCCTACCTTCGTTTCAGCATCTGGTGCTGGTATCCCTTCATTTTGGCTTTAGAGATTTCATCACAGCACAGTAAAATTAATTCTCTTTAGTGTCCTCTAAATGATTTGTATTCCTTTCCCTTTTTGCTATTTCCCTGTGGAATGAACTGATACTCCTAATGTTTTTTAGCTGCACTAATATATTAATAATCTGGTTTACTCTTGGTGAGAGATTTGTGGTTATCCCTCACTAGACAGGTTTTACGCCAGGTTATCTTTCTGCTGTTGGCTTAAAATTTTGCTGGGGGAGCAGTGAAAGAGAAGGGACTCCCTGCTACGACTGCACACTCAGCTGCTTTTCCGAGGTAGGCATATTTCTGAGCCCACAAAGAGAATATTAGTGGCAGAGCCTTTTCTGATGGGTGTTCCAGGGATGGGGAATGACTCCTATGGAGAGTCCATCAGCATCCGGCGGTCACTCGTGTGTGTCGGGGAGATGCTGTACTGCCCGACTGCATAATGCTGGAAGCAGTGGGCTTGGCAGGGTTTCATCAGTCAGGCTGCCCTTTGCTGTTGAGGAAGCAGCTGCAAACTCACATTTTTTTTCCTTTGGCAATGTATTCTCTCCCCAGGGGCTGCAGCACCATTTGATTAGGATGGAGGGAAGGAGACCTATCGCAAAAGTGTATTATTCCCAGCAGAGACGCGCTAGTCTTTTGGTCTCTGTGCTCTGTCCTAGCGAGGTGTTGAACGAAAACATCGAGGAAAAACAGGAGGAGAGAGGAGTCGCTCAGCTGTTGCCCCTCCACCTCGGCTGCAGCTCCGACAGTAAAACAACAAAAGCTTAGTCTTGTTTTGAGATGTTTTTGCAAATCTGATGCTTTTTTGTCACATGAGAAACCTGATAACACCCGAGCCCCTTACTTTCCTGCCCACCCGGACCTACCTGCTTTCTTTGTCAGTGATTCAGCCTGGCATAGGGTTCTCCATTCTCCAGGGACTCATCCTTTCCTGAATAAAATGCTCTGCATTTTTCCATCTCCCAATTTGCTTTGGTACCGTGTTCCTTACCCACCAGCAGCTGCCTGGGAGATTATGCGAACAGTGTTGATGGAATAGATTTTGAGAAGTTCAGAATCTTTCTCCAAGTTTTACACTTTATTGCAGTTGTGAAGGTCACCTTTGCTTTGAGGATCAGGGAGATTAGGTTACCGCCACCTCTGAACATGGAGGTGCTCAAGTTCTGCACTTATTATGGTGCTTAATCTTTTTACTGCCCGAGTGGCGTGGCCCATCCGGTGCGTTTTGTGTTAATAGTGGCACCCTGTGCTCAGAGATTACCTTTGGTCAAAGATTTTTGGGTGGTTTTAGAGAGTGAGTATTATCTTTACATTAGAGAGGGAGGGAAAAAAGGTGTTTCCGAGTTTAGTACTTTGCCCCGGGTGTCTCGGGAGTCGTTAGGCAGAGTGGGAACAGGAGCCAGGTCTGCTGCAGAACCAGGCAGCTTAGTTTAAGCTAGGTCAAGTGATTTGCCAGCAATAAGGATATGGGCAATTTCTGCTTGAAATCTTATCTTCCTTGCATCAGTTGTTCCACGCTGACTTTGTTTACACCCCTTTCTCATAGCGTAACCAGCGAGAATTTGGGGTGATTTCATTATAATAAGCTTACTGCTGAGAAATCTTGGCATTATTAAGTGACTGTGTCTCTTAAAAGAGAAGAGAGATTGGTCCGTCCTTGAAACTTAAAAGCACGAGAAAGGTTTTGGTTATTATCTCTTTGTCCAGTAAATCTTGATAGTGTGTTGACAGGATCTCCTATCTTGCAGATGTTTTCCCTGTATCTTCAGTAATTATAACTATGACTTCAGCAATTTTTCAATTTGCAGTATCATTTTTCTGTTTAGCACCCAAGAGCCTTTGCTTTATTCATCCTTCATTTTGGTAACCAGCTGCTTTTTGTCTCTCACTTGGGGGCGGCATTCCCCTGCTGCACATCACATCCAGTAGAAAACTGGTTCTCAAAGCAGCAGCAGCTTTTGCTTTTTGGATGAAAAACACCCTTCGCTCCTCTGCCCGGAGCAGTCGCCTTCCGTCCCTGGGTGCTGCGGTGTGCCGTGATGCCCGGGAGCGGGCAGCCCTGGAGATGCGGGGACACCTTGCCGACAGGCATTCTGCTTTCCCATCTTTTGTGTCCTTGCTTGGGGTAAAATGAAGAAGGACTAAATTACGTGGAAAACCACATAAGCTGTGGCCTGAGACACATGCTCTTCATTGAGCCGTAAGTCTATCCACATAGTATAAATTATGTCCGTAGGGAACGGTCCCTACTTTGCCTATTGCGGCTTTTCTGCGAGTCAGAGTCAGTGTCGCTTCACTCTGTATAAATTTCTGAAACTCATTCAAGAGCTGTTGAGGAATTTTTCCCTTCACCTTTGCATCAGAGCGAGCCCCCTGCCGCCTCCAGTCCAGCTCCTGTAAGATTACGTGGTGGTTTTGATGCTTTTGAGACAACACCAGAGTTTATTTGTAGCTGTTGCTTCCCGCTTTTTAAAGGATATGCATTTGATTTTTTAACCAGGAGAACTTTCTTGAGAACAGCAAAATTGAATCCGTAAAGCAGCAAGGAAATTATTTAGCAATGTCTGATACTAAACCGTCCTCCTGATTGTGATCTCAACTGATGCAATTTTGTGAAAGATCAGTAATTTCATCTACAAAGCCTGAAAATATTTTAAATTAGAAATGACCATTTAACCCAGTGTAATTTTGTAGTGCACTTCAGAGATGCGAAAACTCTACTGTACTGCTCCCAATCTGCAGTAATGGCGTGCTAATGGATTGAAGGCGGAAGGTATTGGCTGGCACAGTATAAACGGATATATAACTTTAAAGGATAAACAGGCAAACGCATGCATTAACTGGTGGAAGTTGAATCCCACGGGTGAGATTTCAGATTGAACGCTAATGAAAATTTCATTTCAGCTCTCACAATATTTTAATATGCAGGATCACAGTATGCAAATAGACGGAAGTCTGACTGCAAGTGGCTGAGTTACTTCTGCCTCCGTCTCCGCAAGCCCCATAAGTAAGCTGTCTGTGGTGTTTGTGAAATCAAAGTTTTCCTCCTGTTTTAACTACAAGCCAGAATCTTATGGAAATACCTTTGTGAGAGAATTAGGGATTTCAACCTTCCTTTCAAAGTATTCTTATGGTATTTCTCTGTTGTTCCATGTAACTCATCAGCGTGGTGCACAGAGCTATATGTTTTTAAATTTATGATTAAATTGTAAGTGTTACAACCAGTGCGTTCCTTATCAGAATTGTCCTGGGAGTGCAGCCATGTTTTGGGTTTCCTTCTGTATTTCAGCTGCAGCTTTGATGCACCATATTTTCCGTGCATCTTCTGAATCTGATAGAAAGAGGCGATGTTGTGCTTTTTTTTTTTCCTTCTTCCCCAGCTTATGGCATCAGATAAGATACGCTGCCTTGGACTGTGTTATAGGTCACATCACGCTGTAGCCACACATTAAGGCCATCTGCTTGAGCCGAGGAGCTTCATCTTATATCTTCTTTTGTCAGTGATTAGTTAAATAAGTTACTGGGAAATTACCGGGGGAATGGGGGGCAGCCGGCACCAGGAAACTGAAATGATTTGGCATGTTGGAACATATCAGATTGCATATTTCTATGATTGGAAGCCGATACAGCCTTGTAAATTTAAATTGTGTATTAACTTTCTCAAAGAGGAGAGGCAAAAATTTATCTTAGAAGTTAATTAATTTGAAATAGCTATTAATTAACATTATACCTAAACTTGCCAATCATCACACTTGAATTTGCATACAACTGTTGCATCTAAAATACAGCTAAGGGTGTCCTGGCCTGCGGTGCGCTGTAAAAATGCCGTGTTTTGCAGCGGTGTTACAGCTCTGCCGGACTGAACCTCCCCCTGTCCCCCCCCCCGCGGGGGTGCTGCCCCTCCGACAAGGGACCTTCTTCTGGGGACCTGCAGGGGGGTTAGAGCTGGGCAAGCACAACCCTGGAAAAGGCAGCTGTGTGTGTTCCCAGGTATTTCACCCTGATGAGGAAGGATAAAAATGCCTCTTTTTAATTTGAGGTAGTGGATGCGCTGCTTGTTTCTCTCCCTTGTAAAGTACCTACGTTTTATTAATGCGACTGTTAAGATAATCATGTTTTTTGATGAAAGCATAAGACTAAAATGATGTTTCCAAATGAAGGTTGTTTTGATTTATTCCCAGTATGCCGCACGCATAATTTTGCTTCCCTAACTCTTTGAAGCAAGCTTTAATTTTATGGCTTTGGCTGGCGCTGCTACTGTGCTGTGCCGTACCTATGAGCTATTTAATGTGCAACATTGAGGAGTAAATTAATGCAGGTCCACAAAGAGAGCGCTTCGATTTGCTAATTGCTTGTAGAGCGGAAGGTATTGTTGTGTAGAGAAAGACTGTTCATTAGAGATTGAGTAGCTAATTTTTTCCTACAAGCGAGTCTCACATTTGAGCTGCTTGCCTGGCGGTCAGGGCAGTCGGCTCACGTGCGGCCCCCGGAGAAGAGCGTGGGGCTGCTGCTGCGATCGGCGTTAACACCTGCATTGTAACCACCAGATTGCTTGAGTTTCCTTCGTTAAACACTCCCGGACCGGCCTCGTCCGGCACTGTCAGTGCAGGCGGATGTTTTGAAGGTATAGAAGCCGAATTATTGATGCGGGGAAGCAAGCTAAACAATTCAGAAATGTCTCCTTAGGAGCTGAATCGGATCCTCTCCTTGGAAACCGTTCCCGCTCTTCTTTCAGCCCTGAGCTGCTGTATCCCGGCGAGGCCGGAGCACGGGTTATCTCTCCTTTCCTGCCACTCGCTTTGAGGGCGACAGGAGCATTGACAGTAGATTAGACTGTGTTGTCATGTAAGATGAATGTTTTGAATTGACAACCCCTTTTTTTTCGAGGCTTAAAGCAATTGTCTGAATACTTGAGAGGGTTTTTTTCCATGATTTTCTTTTACCTGGTTGTGCTGCCTTCAGTGGGCAAATTGGACTTTACATGTATTTGTATATCTGGTTCTTAATATCTGTTTGCTTATCAGATTTCTTAATGCTTGAGCTCAGTGATCCGTGGGAATTTAACATGTGTATTAAGTAATGAGAATTTCCTTGGAGCTTTAAGTTACCTTTTATTCATAGTCTGAAAATTCAACACGCGAATCTATCCTACTGAGAGGTTCCTGAGATACCAAAGGTGAATGTGAGCAATTGAAAAGCCCGTGAAACAAAGCTGAGGTACATAAAGACAGGACATAGGCAGGTGGGCAGGGACTCTTTAAAGATACGCTCTTGGCCCCTCTGCTCTGCTCTGGGGAGACCCCCCCGCAGTGCTGCCTCCAGCTTTGGTGTCCCCAACAGCAGAAGGACATGGACCTGTTGGAGCGGGGCCAGAGGAGGCCCCAGAGATGCTGCGAGGACTGGAGCCCCTCTGCTGGGAGAACAGGCTGAGAGTTGGGGGTGTTCAGCCTGGAGAAGAGGAAGTTCCAGGGAAGTTCCAGTCCCTAAAGGGGCTCCAGGAGAGCTCCAGGGATCAGGGAGAGGAACAATGGGACGAGGGGGAATGGTTTTACACTGAAAAGAGGGGAGATTTAGGTAAGATATTAGGAGGAAATTCTCTCCTGTGGGGGTGGTGAGCCCCTGGCGCAGGGTGCCCCGAGGAGCTGTGGCTGCCCCATCCCTGGAGGTGTTCAAGGCCCGGTTGGACGGGGCTTGGGGCAACCTGGGCTGGGGGGAGGTGGCCCTGCCCAGGGCAGGGGGGTGGAACGAGATGATCTTTAAGGTCCCTTCCAACCCAAACCATTCCATGATTCTGTGACATTGCTTTTGTCTGTGCAAAACCCTGAGGTGGAACTGTCAAACTGCTTCAGCGTGTCCCATGGCTGCTGGCGCGGGGGCCGTGGGCCGGGGCACACCGTCTCCTTCCCGGCCCCTGAAATGGCTGAGGGTCATGCCCGTGCTTTTGTTGGCTGCAAGTGGCCAGAGATGACTGAACCGAGAAATCCAACAGTTCATGCCTGAAAAAGTAAATCCCAAGAAACAACATAACAGTGTTTCTGTCAGGTCTTCCCCAGTGAAGGCCCGAGGTGGGGCTGGCGCAGGGGCTCAGTGCCCGTCCAGGGCCCTCTGAAGCTCTGTCCTTCCATGGCTGTGGTGGCTGACAGCTCCTCCCCGGCCCTCTGATTATGTGAGACGTGGGGATAAGTTCAGGGCCTAATTTCTTCTTCATAATTAAAAATGCGTGCATCTGTCATGCTGCTGGTGATTAGGTTGTATTTTCTTGTGGCCTAGGAGGAACATGGCAGTGAATCACTTCGCAAGCAGCTGTCCTCTAACAGCTGAGCTAGGTTCAATATTTGATTTAAGCTAATAAAAAGTCTGGGGTAGGGCTAATGTTTACAAACTGGATGTGATAAAGCATTCAGATCATCTGTTTCACAGCCAGGCGAGAGCAGGCGCAGGGGACCCTGGGGGGAGTTCGGGCTCTGCCCTGCGCCGGGCTGGGAGCGGAGGGTCCGGGCTGCGGGCGGCGAGCGCATCCGACAGGATCAGCTGCACTGGAAAAGCCTCCTCATTTCCAGCTGTAACGGCTCTGAAGGCATTAAATATGTCCCTTTTGCTTTTCTGTGAGAGTTGTAGTCAAGCCATACGTTTAAAAATCTTTTAATCTTCATAAATCATTTCTTCCAGCAATCTAGGAAGTTTAGTTGCTGTTCTCTGAATTCCCGGTAGTTAGCTACTCCTTGCCTTTGAGATGAACTGCCGAGAAATAAATGCAATGAAGAAAACCTGTTTTGTGATTTAATTCTTATCTGATTGCTTCTCCAAATCATATTGATCTGCTGTTATCACGCGGCTGTGTTGGACTTGCTGTCCAGGTTTGCCTCTAGGTCTCTGCTGGCATAGTGGCTTGAGAGGTTTGTATTTGGTTATTTTCCCCAAGACATACTGTATATAAGGTAGATTATGGAATAATTCCTCCTTGTGTTTCTGATTTCTCCCATCCCTTTGTATTATTTCTCTGCTGTCTAAACATTTTTGCAGCTTCTTCCTGAAGTAAAATATGTCAGGGTCTTTTCTATCCTTTCTTTCTGAATTTTGTCAAGGTCTTGTACTTCAAAATGCTCTTATACCATCTAGTGAAACAAGTTCCTAGGGCACTGTTCTCTTGATATTATAAAGAACATATTTCCACAGTGAAGGTGACCAAAGCTTGGCACAGGTTGCTCAAAGAGGTTTTGGAGATTCTCAGAACCCAGCTGACCAAGAGCTCTGAGCATCCTGATGTAGCTGACCCTGCTCTGAGCAGGGGGTCGAACTGGCCTCTTCCAGTCTGAATCACTCCGTGGTTCTGTAGAATGACAGGAGGCTGAACAGAGAAATGACCCTCAAATTCAGGAGTGGTAGCTACTGTAAGCAAATACGTAATTCTTAATGGCTGTTTGCATCTAGTTTAGAAGAGGGAAGAATTTCTCATCTAAACATCATACGCATCTTCACATAGATGAGGGCTATTAAATATATAGAAAAGTTGGGGCTGTTGGTCAAAAATATTCAGTATTGGTTTGTTTTGCAAAGTCTATGTTAGCATCTCTCACAAATAACATCTCTGAGGGGGATGTTTTCTAATTCTTCTCCATGTGACTCTCTTCTGGCTCCAGCCTGCTGGTGTGGTTCTACCTGATTCAATAATAGTGGGGAAAAAAAGTCTTTCCCAGATCTCTGCAAATTTATAGTTTCCTGATGCTTCAGTGTCAAACTTGGTGATAATTTCATTTTTTCTTCTCACTTGCTTGTACATGTACTCCGCGTTTGGTTAGGACTGGCATCTCCCGTGGTGTTTAATGAACGTGTTTCATTTCCCTGTGCCAGGTCCCAGGCTTGTATTAAAACCCTTTTCATCTTATTTGAGTGTCTGTTCCTTAAATAATGTCTCATCATCCCAGGCCCCGCACAGCAAGAATCTGTAACTTTTTCAGTTTCCGCTGAGCTCTGGGACCTGGGAAGTCTTGAACTGTTTGGTTGTTTGTTTGCAAAATTGAACTTCTGCTGTGCTGAACCCTAAGACTGTAATTTTTTTGTTTGCTTGCATTTCGGTGCAGTTAGCCTTCAGAACTTAATGTTTTCCTTTTCTGTGTAATAAACTGCTTGCTATTTGTCTCTGGTTTGGATGTAGTACTCAAAAGACCCATTTCATGTGTGGCGAGAGATTGTTAGAGGGACTCCGGAGGGTTTTAATGAATATCTGCTTGAAATTACATGAATTGGTTTGTAGGAAAGGGTTTTGGTTTTTTTTTCAGTTCTTGTCTTGTTTATTTGCATTGTTTAAATTAGGTTCTCTGTCATCAGTTGTGACTATTTTGGGGGCTTTCTGCTAACCAAAGAAAGGCTGATTGCAGGCTAGCAAAGTGTTGTGAAATAAAAGATGTGGGAAGTAATAACGCTCAAGTAGCGTACGTGGCTTCTCTTACCTCCAAAATACCCATTCCATTTAAAATTCTTGTTCATAAACAAAACTCTGTGAAAGCTCCTCTGAGTCAGATTCCCACTTAATACAGGGATAACAAGATATTTCCACTCTGGTTTGAGATTCTTTAAATTTCAAATTTCCTCTTAAAAAAGAAAAAAAAAAACCCAAACCTTGCATTGGGACCTTATCTGACAGAAATTCAGTAGGGTGAAGTTCCAGAAGAGGATTTGCTCTGTATTCTACCACAACAGTTTTGAAGGCTTCCAAAACCAACCCTGTACCCCAGAACATCAACAGAACATTTTCCATGAAGTTTTCTTCACACACAAAGACACCTTTTGGGAGCTGTAGAGCAAGCCTCTTCCTTCTCTAAAGTTAGGCATGGCAGAATTGGGTGGGTGTTAGACCACTCTTGTGCACCTTCCAAAGACATGGAGAGGAGGCATGGTTCTCTGACTGGACCACGGGATGGAAATTTGTGATGGCTAATCCAGTGGACTTCCTCTCGGCAAGAAACCTGTTTGTTCTTGTGTATGTAGGCTGCAGGCTCTTTGGGACAGCAGTGTCTCGTGGAATGGGATGCTGATAGGACATAACAAGACCCAACATTTATAATTCCTTTCAAGGCTGTGAAAATCATCTTGCCCTTGGTGGCTTTTTTGGTTGGGAGGGAGGAACATAGCCTTATTAAACCTCAAAAAATACACCCTAGACTTCATTTTCTGATTTTTATTTTGTCTTGTAGGCTCAGCTGGCTCAAGTTCTGGAAGAAGTGGGAAATCATAAGCAAAGAGCAGAGATGGTAAGTGTTCATCTTCTGGGTCTTCTTTGGGGGCCTTTGATTCAGTCTCAAGTGTGCAAAGGACAAGAAGATGAGATGCGACAGAATTACCACAAACTAGTTTTTTATAATATCTGTTAATTTTCTGCTGCGTTTGTCTATTTTATTGGCAGTTCCCTCAAGGACCAGAAATAATAGAGGCCACAAAACCAGGCAGTAGGGAGGTTTATGTGCAGTTTCATGACTATTGTATACTATTCTTCATTCCCGGGAATAAAAGAGGTGTCAGCACTAAGCTGTTTTGTGAACCAATGTTTTTGCTAATGGATGAGTTGTGGGAAACTTTTTCTAGTCACAAGAAAAAACCTGAGCAGTATCCAAGACACTCATTCTGGAGATGTGTTTTACACTGGATTAATTTTATTACTAATGAGAAGATGGGCACGCATCCCTGGGTGGTAAGTAGGTGCTAAACAGACCTCTGCTCTAACACCCAAGTCATGAACTACAGTGCCAACACTTGTCGTCTTAGACCTCTGCTCAACTCTGCCGGGGCGCTGAAGGGCAGCACTGGTGTGCCCCTGCTGTACTATTAATAGGTTGCCGTACATCTGCTAGTTTCTTTTTTCTTTATATAATTTGTGCTCCTTGCTGTTTCAGCATCAGATTTTCTATAATGAGAGTGTTAATTGATTCCAGTTCTGGGGTGGTCTTAACATTGTGGGCAAACATTTCTGTATGCTCAGCCGCTTTCTCTGGTGACACAGGCCAGAACTGATATTTCCAAAGAAAACGGAATTAATCCTATTCACCATCTGATCTTATTACATGCTGCCTTGTTATAGTTTTAAATTCTATAGAATCAATTTTGCATTGTGCTCGCTGGACGTGTCAGAGGATAAATTTGCTGTTATGTTTTAAAAGTTCTGATGTGTGGATCTTTTAAGCATTTCAAGGTTTTTCTTCTTGGCTCGTTAAGCCTGCGGTTTGAGTTATTTGTTTGCCTTCAAAAGTCTGCTGTACTCAAACAGGCTAGGAAAGAGCTGGAGAAACTGGAACTTCCAGCGTTAAAGCATTAATTGGCGTCGTGCATCATCCATCAGCAGAGGATAAAGCAGCAGCCGGTGTTCAGTGCCTATTCCCAAGGGTTACTTGGTGGAAAACTGCAGGTCTTGTGATCTTCCAGTAAAGCTTACATCAATCTCACATGAACAGGCTGTATTCTGTCGTGCGTTAGATGATGGGTCGCAGATTGTGAGGTGTGGGTTTTATTCAGCATTTTGAATTTTGTTCAGTAAATACAAGAAAACTGTTTCGGAGGAAGAGAGATTGTTTTTCCTCTTTTTCCCTTTTGAGAAGTGTGACAGTACCGTTCCTGCTTTTAACCGGTGGTAGACGGTTCTCCTCCATCCCGAGGTGAAATATCCCCGGTAGGGAAAGATGTGTCACTTCTTGTCTTCTACAATGTTAGGGGTGGCAGCGGTCTGTCCCCTTTGGATGGGACTCTTCCATTAACTGCCTGCCCGAGGGCTCCAGCACTTGTACCATCAGCACCGCTCTCCTCCCTGCCATCCACAACAAAATCTAATTTATGTGTTTTTTCCCCCCTTCTCCAGATCAGTGTCTCACCCGGATGGCCTTATTTTCAGACTCCTTTAAAACTGACACTTCAGCAATTGTTTGCTGATTTGGATTCCTGGCATCTCACCTACCTTTTCATCCCTCTCCCCTTTTTTTATCCGTGATCCACTGCTTGTTAGTGTGCTGTAAGCCTCCGCAGCTGGGGGGACGCGGAAGGGCTCGTCCTGCTCTGGGTGCTGACAGATGTGGATATTGCTTTTCATCAGCTGTTCTGCAAACCGGCTTATGGCCCTAAGCAAAATGGAATAAAGACCTGTCAGGTGCTATCATACAGTCTGATGGGTCTTCTGGGATAAACCTCTGCAGAGGTGACATCTCTGCCGCCACCCTGAAGAGTGCTAATGGCTTTGCCACCCTCCCCAGAGCACTGGGAATGAAGCGCCCTGCTCTGGGGCTGGTGAACCAGCTGATTGGATCTCACTGATGAGTTTGATGGGTTTTCTTACATGCGGTGGGGAGCATCTTAGATGCCCTGGTAAATAACTCATTCTTTACATAGCAGTATTTAGAAGTAAAACACTTGTGGGATAAATCTGATAGGATCGTGGCCTCAATAAGGCAGGATCTGCCTGCTCTGTGTCCTTGGCAGGGGAGGGCCCTGGTTCAGGGAATTGTATCCGCGGGAAAAATCGCGATGAAGGGTGCTGTTTGCTAGAGGGGACGCTGTGCTGGGCCAGGGCTCAGGGTCTTGCTGGAGGAAAGCGGGAGAATACATGAAAGCTGCCGCTGAGTGCTCCAGCGCACGATTTCAGTGCTTGTCAGCTGAAGTGAGTTTACTACTGGAAGAACAAAAAAAAAAAGAAAAGAAATTTAAACATCTTCAGCTAATTGCAGTTGACAAGACAAAGGCAGTTTGACTTTCCAGTATTAATTAGCAAACCCATACTAATTAGCTTGTATAAGCACAATTCATGCTTCTTTCCCTAAATGCAATTAATATTGCAACTGAAGACGTCTCTGGGCTGTGCCGCTGTATCATTAACATACTTTGCCCTAATTAGACACGGCCAGTAGTGGCTGGAGAAATGAGTTTGTGATTACAACCATAAAAAATCCTCTAATATTTTATATCCTTCAGGGAACTTGAACCTAGAATTTATTTTCTGATTTAAGAAAAATTACCCTTATCACTGTGCTGTGTAATTATAACAATGAAACTTTGATTTTTCTCTGCCTCTAACCCTTCACTTATTTATTTTTCTTTATTCACAGTTTGATGATGTTCCTATTGTAAGGGAACAGGGCTTGCCCAGTCTTCTGAGAGGTGGTGCATAACAGAGTCACCAGCCCGGCAGGGATCACATGACTTAATTGTCCCACAGATCTGTGGGTTTTGTGTTTCTTTTATTTGCTGAAAGAATGTTTTTTGTTGTGAATTTTTTTTTTTTTTGGGTGCCTAAGCACGCTTCTTTCCTGCAGTTTTTGTGTATGTTTGCTTTTCTGGCAATTTTATCAGCACTGGAAGTTCTCTTTAATGAGGCTAGTGCTCAAATATCTTTATCTCCAGGATGTGCCAGGAGATTGCTCGTAGAAGTTCGCACGTATGGCTCCCTGTTTTGTGGTCCCAGGGTCTCACTTCTTATGGTACGTTAGTTTAATGCTCTGCTGGCATAGAGCTGAGACCTAGCTTCACTTGCACCAAAATATTATTTGTAGAAAATGCTTTCCTGTTTGTTATATTATTTTTCTTTTTCTCCCTGGGGGAGGGAAGCAGAAGATGTGTTAGTTTTTCTAATTTTCATTTGCCTTTTTCATCTCCCTTTATAGAGAGGAGGAAATTGTTTGGCTCAAGCTTGCCATCCCAGCAATGGCTGCGATCCCACATCTCCCACTTTCTTTCAGTCTGGTTCTGTAGCGGGGGGCATTCGCATCAAGATTTTTTTTTTTTTCCATCATTAATCCCTGAGGGAAGTCAGCTTGGTATTAAAGAAGCATCCCCTGTATTTTCATTGCCCTGAGGTGCTCTGGGTATCTTTTGGCTTTCATCTTCAAAAGACAGCTTGGCCCATGTGGGCTCTGAATTCTGTAGACTGTTATTGCAACAGATTATATTTCGCCCTCCAGCAGATTAAAAAGGATGGATAGAAGAATCAGAAGAATTGCGTAGCAGGGTGGGAGGTAAAGAAGATTTGGAGTCCAAGAATGTAGCAGTCACAAAATGAATGGCATAAATTGAGTGTCCTTACAGAAGAAATAAAGTCACCTTAAAATGAAAATAATGAATTCCCCTCGCCTTGAGTAAAGGTGTTGGTTAACCCCCTGCAAAGAACAGAAGACCTTTATTTAAGGACCTTTTATTAAGCAGGTCAGGAATAGTTAAGGAGCCAAATCATGTGTTCAATCTGATGAAACCATAATGTTTAGGATTAACTTAAATGTCAGTGACTACCTACACTGATGGTTGTCAGGAGAGGTAATGAAGACAGAAAGGCGAACACATGAAAGAAATCAACTCAGAGAACACCGTGTGTGATGTAGTTGGGAACGAGCTGTTAACTGCAGGCAACATGAAAAAAATCGCAAAGAGTCTGGGAAAACCACAACAGGCATCAATACATAAACAAGGGACCCACACAGTTCATAAACTATTTGCATTACTCCTGGAAGACTTTACTTTCTCATGGTTACATCAGACCTCCAAACTTTTAAGAACTCTAACTTTTGATACTTAAGAGAAATAGTTGGCAAGGATAAAAATTCTGTTACGTTTTACTTTACAGGTGATAATAATGATGATATGAAAGAAGTGAACTTCAGTGTAGAAAGACCTGTCCTGGATAACTTGCCAGTATAGCTCATTTAATTCTTGTTTAAGACTTATTAAACATAAAGCAAGAAATAAAACAGACCAGGCATAAGAACAAAGGTGGTATTTGTTAGTGGGGATGTACATTCTCTGTATTATCTACAAGGGTTGGCGATTAAATGTAGGATTAGAGTACTGAACCACGGTATTTATAAATAAAAATGAAGCTTTGCTGGAAGATAGGCAGAACCAACAGGTTGGGAGGGGAAAGGAGACAACCGACCAGTGCGGGAAGGTTCCCTGTATCAAAAGTGTATTTTATCATTTCCAAACTGGTTTAGCAAGACAACGGCAAGTGTCCTCAGCATTTGACAGATTTTATCCTAGCACCTTTTGTGAGACGAGCAAACCCAAGACAGATGAGTAGGGCGGCGTTCAGCTGAGCAGCAGCATGAGCACAGCAATAGTTTTAGTAAGGCAATTTTAGGGAAATCTCCAGTTCTCAAATCAGATTGAAAAACATGAATCTGGTTATAAAGAGACAGCAAAAAAAGCTGATCCAAAATGAAATTATATAGCAACAGAAGGCTGAAAGAGGACTCTTAGATCATAAAGTCCAGTCCTTTGGTAAGAGAGGCAATTGCAGCATATACCTTAGTTCATAAATTTATCAACCTTGTCTTGAAACTGCTTAGGTTGTTTGTCCCATTACTATCACTCAAAGACTGCTCTGATAGCTGAAATCTCCCTCGTTCCAACTGAAAATGTATATGCAGTTAATAGTCATTTTTTCTTGTGCTAATGTTCTCCTTAAACTACAGTGACTGTTCTTCCTCCCTCGTATTTATGCTGTGACATATTTATAGAGAACAATTGTTCTCTCACAGTATTTCATTTGTCTAGGTTAAACAAATCAAGCTCTTTCAGTCTTCTCTTACAACAGGCTCTTCAGTCTCCTCGTGAATCCTGCAGCGTTCTTTAAATCTCTTCCCCTATTTCCATGTCTGCTTTGAGGATGAGCAGCAGAGTGGTCACATCATTCCAGCTGATGGTTCAGCAGTAGCTTCGACAGAAGTGTTCTCTGCATCTAGTACAGGCAGGTACCTCTCTGTCCTGGAAACGGCTCAGCTCTTCCATTCAGAGTCACGTTCCCCATTTCAACTGCCGCATGGCACTGACGTTCATCCTGGGGATCGATTAATCCACCCAGCTCTTGGTCCCCCTCTCTAGGTTCTGACTGATGAAGACTCAGTTTGTAGCAGAGGTTCTAGCTGTTGTGTGTCTTGCACTATTACGTTTCAATTCTGCTGCTGTTCCTTCCGTTTCCAGCTAGCTTCTGTCTCATCTATGCTCCTCTATGATAAAGCCTCCCTGCTTTGTGCTATCAGTAATTGTGTTTGTGTGTTTATATTTTTTGACCCAAGATCTTCAGTGAATTTTGTTTCTTTTAAATATGTTTTGATGATCAATGTCTGACATTTTTTTCTCTAGCCAGGTAGTTTTATTTCAGCAGAGCCTTTTGTTGCTTGTTTGGTCTGTATATCCTTCACAGTGTTTGTATTATTCTTCACTTTATCGTATGGTCCTGTTAATTTAGAAATGCGATTTGTTGGAACGAGGCAGGGGGGAGTGTGCAGGAGTCATTGGTGCACTGTTTTAACTTTTCTCCCCGTCTTTTTACTGTAGAGCTTTGGTTCTCCAGGTAGAGTAAACTCCGGAGCAGAGGGATGGCAGTACTCACTTTTCTGTTCCTAGCTGAGAGCGCTCCCTCAGTGCTCGTTGTAAACAAGTACATTAAAATTTGTCCTTGCTCTTCCCCACAGTGTAGGAATATAGTGAGCTCCGAGGACAAGAGACAGGATTTGGGGTTTTGTTGGGTTTTTTTGTGTTTGGTTTTTTTTGTCTCTTAGCACAGGGAATGACGAACAGCCCCAGTTGGTTGTGTTGCATCTGCTGCATGTTCCCTCTTGGAAAATTCACGTTCAACACAAACCTGTGGCAACATCGGAAGCATCTCTTGCATGTGACTGTGGGCAAAGCAGAGAGGGTGGCAGAAGCTTTGGGATTGTGGTAGATGAGTGCTGACAAGCTTCCTGTAGACTGAAGAGGAGATCAGTACATTACACTTCTGCACGTTAATATCTCAATGCTGTTTTAATTGGGTTAGAAGAAGAGACTTGGTGAGTCAGTTCTTGTGGTTTATCTCTGTTTTAAAAATCTAGCCAGGCACATGGGATCAAATAGTACATTCCCTTCAAATTAAAAAGAAATAAACGGTCTGTTTAAAAGTCCCATTACACAAATGAACCTGCTGTTGGATCCATTAACGTGAAAGTTTTATGGAACTCTGCAGCACCGTTTGGTTTCAACAGGACTGGTTTTGTTTTCTCATCAAAGGCAATAACCGCTGACTTGGGGTTAGGACTTTCACAAGGAAGAAATGTAGCTGCCGAAGGTGGAGAGCTGCCTTACTGCTGCTCCTGCCTTTGGGTTCCCCATGGGACGGGTACTGCCGGATTATGGGGAAAATCATAGAATGGTTTAGGTTGGAAGGGACCGTTAAAGGTCATCTAGTTCCACCCCATCTAGGGCCACCTCCCACCAGCCTGGGTTGCTCCAAGCCCCATCCAACCTGGCCTTGAACACCTCCAGGGATGGGGCCTGGAATGCTCTGGCCCCAGGCTCAGGTAGAACGCACAGACCATGATCTAATTCTCATTTGGAGAGGCCCCCATGCTACAGGTGTACCCTGAAACCCGAGTGGTACTGACAAACGCAATGGGTTGCTTTTTGGTAAAAAGGATGATAGCGAACGCTCCACTTTTCACTTTGGAAATAGGCTGAGAGTTGATAATGTGCTCTCACCTTTGCGTTGCAGGATTATAACTGGAACAAGGGCTTGGAGGGGAGAAAGGAATAGGGCTTTTATCCCTTCAGTTGTTGAGCAGAGGAGAAAGGTGGATCGTTTTCCTGTGCAGAGGACACTGCGGTGCTGTGATTAGAGCGGTCCTGTTGTCAGTGTTGCTGTTGTTACTGTAGAATCTGAGCTACACTGAGTTACTTGGTAAAATAAAATGAGTGGGACAGAGATATTATCAGAGGCCTCATTATAGTAGCCACGGCCTTGAGGTAGAAAAGGCATAATTAATAGGCATGCAAGTATTGTGCTTTTCCCAGGCTACATCTACCCTCACAGAGTCTGTAAGAAGTTTATGGGCTACCTCAGCCTCGCGTGGTTCGACTTGGCTGAACTAAAATTTCCCGGAGGGTGCAGGGGCTCTCTGCGATGTTCAGCACTTTCAGAGGTAGGGGAAAATGGGGTGAGTGGTCCTGGATACCTTTAGGGTTCAGCAATTTCTGCTCCTTTCTTCTGCCTTGCCTAAAAGGGGACTTGGAGAAACTGTAGAAGGAACGTGTGCTTCCAGTGCATGGCCAGAGAGGGGAAGGAATACTTGGTTAGGAGTCGTGTTAGGATGGGACAAAGGCATCATTAATCTCCGGCTTGCTTGTAACAGGAGTGGAGACCAGTTTCCTCCTGCTTTCGCAGCCCTGGGAAGTGGTACCAGCATCAGAAGAGGACCGTCCTGAGAGATCTGATCCGAGAAACGCGATTGTGGAGGCAGAGTTTATCCTGAGCGTGAGGGAGGATGTGAAGATCTGTAGCTATGGGATCTGGGGGGGCATTGAGGGCATGTTCAGTGGATGTGCCTGCAGATCAAAGGTTGCTGGATACTTTTCTTCTTGCCCAGGGCTGGCTTTGTGTGTACAAAAAGGGAGATAAAGGCTTAAAAAACATGCAGTTTCGAGACTGTCTTAGTCCTTGCACTGACAGCCTAATCAGCTCGCTACGTTATTTGTTTTGCTTTTGATCTTTTTGTGTCTCGGTGCCCTTAGAAGAGCTTGTTCCCAGTGTTTTCTGCCTTTGGCTGTTAGATGCTGGGGGTGGGTAGTAGCGGTGGCAGGCTGGGGTCTCTCTGAGCCGCTCTGTCAGGGCAGCAGAGTCCTCCAGCAGGAACTGTAATCCCGAATTTATCCACAGAGACAAGAAGATCATAGAGCAGAATTTTTCCTATGACCTCTTCCTAAATAATGAATGGCAGTGCCCTGCCTCTTTGGAATCGCTTAATTGAGGCTGACAACTCTTTGTTGTATTACAGGATCTAGCTTGTCAGGAGAATTTTAACTTATTTATGAATATTTCATTAACCTCTAAAGACTGGCTGTATAAAATGGAGCTCCTGCCAGGCCCTGTCCTGTTGATGCTGTATTCAGTGCTAATGTCATCCACCGCACATTCATTACACCTTCCCTCCCCTCCGAGCTGAACCGCGGAGTTTATTGTTGGTGGCAGCAAGAACATGTTCACCAAAGGTTAAAATGCCAGGTTTCTCCTTTGGCACCAGAACTGAACATACAGTATTTGAGAGGGAATTGCTTTATGGCTTCTCGTTCTGTGATTGCTCGCTGGCAACTGCAGGGGACCGTAGGCGCAATCCTGAGAGGCTGCGATGGGCAGAGCAGTCCTGGCCAGGGCCCTGTAACCTTTGCTTTTTGGCACGAGGAGAGAGATTTCCCACTTCTCGTGCAGTGAAAGCCCGCTGCTTGTTGTCACAGGAGGGCCTCAGGACGGGTCATTTAGCTAGAAAACCTTAAATCTGCTCTTCTTAGCCTGTTCTTTGGGGAGGGGTTTGGGGAATGAGACTCCTTCAAGCATCTGCCGCTTTCTTGAAGGCAGCTGGAAGGCTCTCTCGAGAGCTGCTGCTTTCCCGTAGCTGGATCCCCTTCCCCATCCTCATGTTTCCCAGCTCTGGAAGTTCAGAAAGCACCTTGAGCATGAAGCTCTGCTGGCCCCCGCTCACCCTCCTCCCTCTCTCTGCCGAGACGTGCCAGAAGACAGTGCTCCCAGCTGTAACGAACTGCAAAATTGGGCTGGAGATGCAGCGGGAGTGAGAGAGCTTTCTTAAAAGCATGTTGAAGTACAGGCTGTGGGTTGTTCCATGTGAGTCGGAGCAAGAGGATTAAGTTCAATTTTCAAGTCTAGCACTCAGTGAAGGCTCCTTTGCTCTCTTACAGTATTAAGCTGAGATTGATTCTGCTGTATTTATGTTAGGAGACGAAGGAACAAAAATGGATGTTAGATTCCTCTTTCCTTTACCCTTTGATCTTCTTCCTAGGTGGTCGGTGAAATGCATAGATTCTTCTCTGAGTGTTTATTATGTGATGATTTTTCAACAGGAAAACTGATGGGGGTGCGAGAGGTGGGATTACAAGCTACCATTTAATGAGAATTCGTTGACTGAATGCTCTAGAAACTCCTCGAGGGCATATTTTCAGGAAACACACCGTATTCAAACTTTGTATGGAGGACGTATGACATCTCTGCAGATTTATTTGTTGCTTTGCCTCTGAATTACAGCTGCTAGAAGACTTGCTTCTAGCAAAAGTGCCTACTCCTGCGTGAAAGAAGTGACCTGAGTGATGCTTGTCTTGAGAGCAGACAACTCCATTGCGCCAGTGTCGCGGCCACACTGGACGGGGTGGTGGCACATTCAGTCTGACACCCTGACAGGTTCCCTAGAGAGACCGTTATTCCCTCTTTTGCTGTTCTAACCAAGAGCAATGGGTGGGAGGTGTCAGCCGTTTAAGGCTAATTACTCTGGGGTTTCCTTCTCTCAGTGGACACCAGCTGTTTCGCTCTCCCTGGTGGGAGGAGCTTTCGGTAGTAATTAAAAGAAACAGTCATCGACGTGCTGGTGGAAGTGGTGGAGCGAGGCTGATAACAGCAGAGAGGCTCTGAGCTGAATGAACATGGAAATTGGGTGATCCTTCTTCAGAATGAGATGATAGAGCAAGGAGAGGGGTTTTGGACGTGGAGCTGTCAGGGATTTTAGCTGTCGTGCGGTGGTGGTGAGGTCCCAGTGGCGCCTGGGAGCGGGGACTGGACAGGGCTGCAGCAGGGTGGAGAGGAAGAGATCCCTTGTCTGCTCCTTCCTCTGGAAGTGAGTTGAAATATGTAATTATACGCAAATAAACTCGTGGGTTTGAATTAACATCGCTGGTTCCCTTGCTCGGTGGGTCTCTTGCACAGGGTATTCGCTCATTTTCCCCTCAAACTTAACAGTTTTGTTTATCTTGAGCTGTGAGCCAGCTTCCGTCCTGCTGAGATGTCCAGTAGTGTTTCTTTCCAAACTGTCACATCTTTCACCCATCTCAGAGTACTGGAAAGAAATAAATACAGCCTAAAGTGAGGAACAACGCTCAAGAAGGCAAAACTGTCAAAACCGCCCTAAGTCAGTACCCCCGTGGTGACTGGTGTTACATATTACTTGCTGTTGACGTGGGGTCTGTGCTGGCGACGAGGGCAGTTGCCTTCAGACGTGCTGGAGCAGCAGCAGAGCATCTGTCCTTCAAAGAGAAGGTTTCCTTCAAAGGAAGGGCTCCTTCCAGAGCCGGTGTATGGTTTTGTATCTACCACTTGTGGGTACAAAGGGTGAAATGGGTCAGTTGGAGCGTTCAGGCTGTTCAAAGCTGCAGGTTCGTGCCCAGCCCTCTCTAC
Source organism: Vanellus vanellus (assembly GCF_965231255.1). Lineage (NCBI taxonomy): Eukaryota > Metazoa > Chordata > Aves > Charadriiformes > Charadriidae > Vanellus > Vanellus vanellus. Next base: position 17,155,673 of record NC_138919.1, read on the forward strand.
CCCCAGTTGAGATACCAAGTCCTCATCCTTAGTGTATTGCTGGACAATGACAATGTCAGTACTGTCACCTTATCCCTGTTCAAGTAACAGCCCTATTTGCTCTAGATTAAAAAACAAGAGAAAAAAACAAATATTTTCCTGACTTTTGTTTTCTCTTAAGTATTCCAGACAGGATTATGTGAAAGGCATCATATGAATATGGGTTAACACTTCCAATTAGACATTATTGCTCATCACCAACAATCTGGCGTTGCGTGGAGCGCCGGCGGGTGTGGGGCTCTGCGGTTCTGCTGGGGCAGGACACGGAGAGGAGCAAAGGGAGGTGGGTGAGCGGGGAGGGTTGGCGCCTGGCAGCCCTGGGGGGGAGAGGAGAGTGAAGCAGGAGCGGGGGGCCGAGCCCTGGGGCAGAGGTGGGTGGTAGGCATTTGGGGAACATGGTGGAACGTGAGCGTCTGAGCTCGTTGGATGGGCTGAGCAGGAGATGGGGGTTTGGAGGGGGTGATGTGATGCTGTTCCCTCCTCCACACGCTTGCAGCTGCGCATGCAGCTCAGGCTCGCGGTTGACGCTGCTCGTACAGGAGCGTGGCAATTTTGGGACCCCTGTGGCATTGGCCTTATTTTGCAGAAGAGAAACTGTTTCCTGAGATCCCCTATACCGTTGTGATTACATATGGAAACCTCAGGATGACTGGTTTAACTAGGGTGCCTGTACATTGGTCCTCTTCAGCTGCTAGCGGCAGAGCTGTGTTCCTTTGCAGCGGGGCTGAATTTGGCTCGCCGAGCTTGTCTGGAGTGCCACCAAGTTGCGCTTGTGCAGCACAATGTAGAGGGGAGGTGTTTGAGGAAAAGCTGTGGGCTGCCTGCAGATTGGGAATCAGAGGGGAGAGAGGTGAAAGCTCGTTAGGGCTCCCTTGGGGTAGATGAATTAGTTAATGACTATGCTGTGCTTTGAAAATGCAAATGCTGTGTCAGAGCGAAGTCTGATTATAATAATCAATCTTCCTTTTGAGAGGGTGCTGGAGATGGGGAGGGGGGAGAGGGATGAGACTGGGGCTGAATATTTAGATGGCAGATCTGAGTTTCTCGGCTGTCATTAAGGGAACCTGACGTCACCCGAGAGGTCGGCAGAACTGGGAGAGGCAGAAGGTGAAGCTGGGAGGAACGATCCTTCCAAGCACCGGTGGCTCCTTGACAGGCTGAAGTTAATTTTGTGATTTTGTTCCTTATGATCGTCCTGCCTGGAAAGGGAAGGGTTGGCGTCTGCTCCTGTGTGTGAGCTGCCCCTGCTAATAGGAGAGATAGAAACTGCCTCATAAGCAGGAGCCTCCGGGGATGGGGGAGAGAGGCGGGTGGCTGCCGCAGACGTCCAGCGGTGACAGCTCCTTCTCCCTTGGCACTTTATTCGTTTGTAGCAAGCGTTCCTAGTAATTACACCTCTTAATTTAGGAGAGCGAGTGGGAGAAAGGAATATAAATTTGTGTATTAACTTCAGAGATTGGAAATAGGGCAAGCGAACCTTCTCTCTGGGAGATTATATTTGGAAATGAAATAGAATGACATTCGGTATAAACTTGAAAAATTGCTCTCTTTTTACTGCAACAGGAGGAGAAAAGCCACAATCCAGACTGTATTGGAGAGAAGCAGAAGTCAGCATATGTCCATCTCCCAGTTTGTGTGTATCTACAACAATATATATGCATGAGTATGTTTTTAGGAAACTGTTTGCTGGAAGGTTGCTTCTAGCCCTGTCTTCGGTGATAAAAGCACACCAAGTTTGTTACAGATTGGAGAACCCATAGAGACCAGCAACTTTGATCCTGCTAGCCTTTGTCTTTAAAGAGAAAAAAGAAGGTCGGGGTTTTTTTGCTTCAACCAAGTGGGAAATAGGTAATTCTAAACCACTTTTTATTGAATATCTGATTTTCTTTGGGTTTATTGCTTTTGTTTCACAATAGCATCAGGATTAATTTTCCCAAGAAAATATACCAACTAATCCTGGGTGGCTCAGCCTGTTTCTAATTGGCAAATAATATTTTGTTTTGCAAGTATTGTCCTATTTCTTCGAAGAAGAGTGAACTTCACTAAGAAATCTGGTGAGGTTTAGTTCTCCTCATGTGTGCTTCTCTGCAGATGTTTTAGGGGAACAGCCCTTCAGCACATTGGTGTGTTGGTCATATAGAAGAGGTGATACTGCTTTTGCCAAGCAGAACGATCTCTGGAAGTGCTCAGCATGGTGTCTTACTACCTTGTGGTATTGCTGGGCACCCGAATTAAACTCATTGGTCATAGACTCATAGAATACCAGGTTGGAAGGGACCTCAAGGATCATCTGGTCCAACCTTTCTTGGCAAAAGCACGGACAAGATGGCCCAGCGCCCTGTCCAGCTGAATCTTAAAAGTGTCCAGTGATGGGGAATCCATCACTTCCCTGGGGAGATTATTCCAATGGCTCATAGTTCTCACAGTGAAAATTTTCCTCTGTGTCCGATTGGAATCTCCCCAGGAGTAACTTGTACCCGTGACCCCTCCTCTTCTCCATGTGACTCCTCCTAAAAAGGGAGTCTCCATCTTCTTTGTAGCCACCCTTTAAATACTGGAACGAAGGTCTCCTAAGCCTTCTTTTCTCAAGGCTGAACAAACCCAGTTCTCTCAGCCTTTCCTCAGACAGCAGGCTTTCCGGTCCTTTCATCATCTTTGTGACCCTCTCCAGCCTGTCCACATCTTTTTTGGATAACAGGGACCAAAACTGAACATGATATTCCAGGTGTGGCCTGACAAGTGCTGAGTAGAGTGGGATAATGACTTTTTGTCTCTGCTGCTGATGCCCTTGTTGGTGCAGCCCAGCATCCTGTTGGCTTTCCTTGCCGCAGCAGCACGCTGTTCACTCATATTGAGCTTGTTGTCCACCAGGACCCCCAGGTCCCTTTCCACGGAGCTGCTCCCCAGCCGGGTACATCTCAGCTTGTGCTGCACTCCTGGATTATGTTTTCCTGGGTGCCAGACCTTACACTTGTCCTCGTTGAACTTCATAAGGTTCTTGTTAGCCTATCCAGGTCTTTCCTTCCTTCTTGATCCCATCTTCCAGATCACTTATGAAGATATTAAACAGCGTTGGGTGCGATATTGGCTCCCTGGGGAGCCCCACTTGTGGCAGCCCACTGGTGTTCATGTATGTTTGATTTCTGTCCTGACGCCAGATTTATAAGCTTGTAGACAACAGGAGGTCACCAAGCCTGCCGTGCTGCTCTGTGGGAGGAGAGACAAGAAGTTCCTTAGTCACTGCTACGTCCTTTGGAGGGAAGCACAAATAGCATCACTAGAATAACTGGCGTATCGAGCTCCTGGGGAACAGTAGTTCGCCTGTTTTCAAACCTCAGCGTACGGGTCATACTCAGGGTCTTATTTCTCTGTTCTTGTCTATTTTAGTGCACACTCTTCCTTTCCAAGTCTGCTTGGTTTTCATACATTTAAATATTTATGTATTTAAATACCTTCTTGAATTGTGTTGAGACTTGTAGTCAAACACAACCTCTCGATTCACCTTTCCATGCTGGCTCCATGCAATTCAGTTGCTATTTATCTCTGTCTTTTAAAATCAGCTCTTTTGCTGAGGAAGGCCTTTGAAAGGATGTTGCATCAGCCCATTGTTAACTAAACCTTTAGACGTTTATAATGGATTCAGCATTTCCTGCTTTTTTACAGTTCCAAGAATGCTGAATGACGTGCAGGCACACTTCATCAGGATAAGATTGCTGTATCAGCCCCTCACTAAAATTCACTCATTATTCAAATAATAACTGTGTGTCTCCGGCATGTGTTCTGTGAAATATGTGTACATGATGTGGGCGAACAAACCGGCCCTCTTTTTTCAACATGCAAATCCTAACTTTAGCAGTGAGTTGAAATGCTTTAGGTTTTGAGTCCTTTACTACCCAAAAGGAGACACCTGAACAGAGATTGGGGCGTTATTTTGGGCAGCGTGTTAAAATTTTCAGAAGTTCATAAATGTGGTTTTCATGGGGGACTGATTTGGTTTAGAAGCTTAAGTCTTGTGATAAGTCTCCTTTTGAAGATGGAGTGCGGACAGTAGGGCCGGTGGGATGCTTGGAAGGACTTGTCTTCATGAGCGTTGAAGCCCGCTGGAATCGGGTGGGAGGAACAGCAGGTCCGTGGTGTTGCGGAGGCTCAGAGGGCTTGTTTTGGAGGGGCAAATATGGGTCGGGCGTGACAAATGCCAGAAATAAACCAAGAAAATCAGCTCCCTAAAGTAAAGCTTTGTTTTTTCTAGCTGTCAGGAGATGAATTTATAGTTTTATGTTTCTCCTGTCATCTCATATATCTTTAAATAATTCCTACAGAAGAGAGAGCCAGCAAGGAACGCATTTCTTACACTGCTGTGGGTGTTTGTATGTCATTAGCACTTGGAGGAGAACCACCATCTTGAAATCTTGTCCAGGCAGGTTTAAAAGTAAGGCTGAAAGAAGAACGATACTTCAGTTAATTAAACAGTAGATGAAAATCCATCTCTGTCTGGGTTTTGACTAGTTATTTTGGAAAAAGTATCTGCACTTCATCTTTGGAGGTATTTGTGGAAGCGGACATTCTATATACTGGATGTGTCCTGATCGCCTTCTGTCGAGAGCAATAAAGCTGGACTGAAATTCATGCTTATGAAGTGAAAGAGAGTAGAAAAGGTTTGGGATAAAATGGGATCATGTTAGGTTGAGAGCAAGAGGCTCCAGTGTATTCTGAGAAGAGAACATCACCTGCTCAAAATGTTAAGTACCTGTTTATGTGTTTTATTCACAAGTCATGGGCTCTGACGTTAATCATTATTCTGCCTTTACTAGTGTCATAAAAACCTTGGGTAACTTTCAAAAAACTTAAAAATAATAGCTTGGTTTCTTTTCAAGTTGCTAACATGTTCTGTCCGGTGGGGATGTCCCTGGGGGCTGATCCTGGCCAGTGTGAACCCTGAAGCTCCTGCAGGAGTTGTCGGTACTCGGGTCCCTCTTGTGCAGTTTTCAGGGTAAGAGATGCAACGCTGTATTTCGGGACGATGGTCTCTCTCTGCTCTCGATGCTAGTTAAAAGAGCCAGATCAACATAAAAGAGAGCTGAAGGATCCAAACCTGACCTCGGTTGTGTTGTAGTGAATGGGGGAATACAGCAACGAGCTGTAATCTGAGCAGCCCTTTTCCCCTCCCTGCTGGGTAATGGCTTCTGCTAGTTTAATGTATTCAAAGTAATAAAAGTTTAACTCAGACAGTTATATAAAATTATTGATAAAAATTGGAAGAGTTTAGACAGGAATACTGAGTTAGTCCAAAAAGCAGAAAACGCCTGCTGAAAGTGGCATCTGGTGAACAAGAGAGAGACCGGGACTGGCGATTAATCGAGGAAGAGGGATGTGATGGGAGTCAGGCAGAGAAAACAGCAAAAGGAGATAGGCCCTTCCTCTCCTCGTCCCTTCGTGAGGCTGTTCTTTGCCACTGGTACCAAGAGGACAAGTGGAGAGAAAGGGACAAACTGCCACCGCAGCGAGTCATTTCATGTTTCTCTCCCGGTCCCCGGAGCTATCCCCAGGGGCTGCGCGGAAGGGAGCGCTCTCGGTAACCTCCCCACCTCTTAGGCTCACACAAAGTGCTGAAAATTATGCAGGGCATGGGTTTGTAGTCCTCCTATTACTGCTTTCCTGTTGCTTGTTTTTCTCCTGCAGTTCTGCTGCATTTCTTCTTCTTTCCTCTGCTTTCTGTCTTGACTGCACCGCGTGCAGAAGTGCAGCGAGTGGTGGGCTGGAGGAGCGGCAGCGGCAATGTCCACCACCGCGTCACGCTGGTACCGGTGTGCCGGTTCTGACCGGAGCCTGCTGAGATCACGTTCTGTTTGGATTATCCAGCAGGCAAAACTGCAACTAAGAGGAAGCTTTTATCAATGGATTCATTTTTTGCTCTTTTTTGCTGTTTTCTTCATTCTTGTTTCGTGAAGACCTATTTGCCTGCACTGTGCTGCCTTCGGAAGCAGAATTGGATCCCAACAATAAGCCACTCCATCTTATCTCAACTAACTTTCTTTTTGCCCTGGAAAAGACATAAATAACATTTTTAATGTCTTCTGTGAGATTGGCAGGCAGGGAAGTTCTCCTCAGTGAAACCTAAATGATTAAGGGAAACAAGCTGCATATTTTGAATGAAATACTTAGTACCTTAACTGGTTTACTTTCCTTTTTTAAATAAACGATTAATGAGGTTTTAATGACAGTAATTTGCTGTGGCACAAAGTTGTGCCTTGGCCTGAACTCGAAACTCTGCAGCAGTTTTAATCCTAGTTGAGGGAAGTGGGTCCGCGTCAGCGTTGAACCGCTCGAGCCCGTTTCATCTCTGAAGATTATCACCGTGCCCTCCTCTCCCTTCTCACCGCAGGCACATCGGCTTTTCAGTCCAGGTAGTTTTGGTGCTTGAAAGTTGGGAGAACATAGAAATGACATTAAATGCCCTTACAGTCCCCGTGCCCTTCCCTCCTCATTCTCCTTCAAGGGCTTACTCCTAGAAACCCAGCAGAATCTCATCATGCTGCTACTGAGCGTACCTGGCACTAATTTGTCACCGCCGTATATCAGGTCAGCTCCGCACTGATGCTTTCCGCGGCAGCATTCACTCGAGCGTGTGTGCATTCGCTCTCCTGTCTCCTTTTCCCATTATGCGCTCCATTTTTTTCCTCTCTATGCAGCCAACACGAGAGACCCCAGATCACAACAGCAGATTACTCGCCCACCCCCTCCGTCCCCCCCTCTCCCTCGAGAAGGTGGCCGTGATTTATCTGCTCGTGTCGGTGAGCAGGTGGCAGTTGGACTCAAGGCTGAGCCCGCTTAGCCTATGATAAATAACATATTTACCAGCCCTTCCATCTTCAAACGCCGTCCGGCTGCAGTCCAGAAAGCAGCACAAAACTCTTAAATAGCAAACACATCCAGGCTTCAGCAGATGCGGGAAACGGGAGATATAATGAGTGTTTTCCTGCTAGAAGTAGGTTGGAATTGAAGCCTGCTCCTCATCCCGGTACCTTTTATTCACATTCCTGGAATTATCTGGTGTGCTTGCTTTATCCCCAGCCATCTGTGATGGGCTGAGCTGGGAGAGATAAGCTCAGTAATCAGAAAATTGAGGGAAGCATTTCTGGCTGTGATAATCTTATCAGGCAGCTAATATACATTAACATTTGTACAACCTGATGATGCAGGTGGGCTTTTGCTTATTTTTCCTTCCCGGATGCCTTTTGAAAGGCAGGGGGAGAACGCAGGGCTTTGGGGTGCCAGGGGGAAATTGAGCTAAAACCTCTTTCTGCCCTCTCTCTTCTGCTCCATCCCTGTGGTGTCAGAAAGCGGAGGGAGAATAACCCAACCATCCCTTTTGGGCCCTTTCCTGCTAACAGCGCTGCCACGCTCTGCCTCTCTTTTCTGGTGAGCATGGGAGGGCAAAGAGGCAGTATGTCAGAATTTCAGTTCTGGCTGAGCAATGTGACTGCACGTGTCGGTGTGCTTCTCTTCCTTGTAAAACCGGGCAGTTTCTGCCAGCTTGCTGCCTTTGCATGAAGTTTGCTGTTGCAATGGGATGTTTTGTTCTGCAGGTCTAATTGGTGCTGTTGAAGGGAATGGTGAATTAATGGATTATTTCCCTGATGCTGAGCTCTCTGCGGTCATGAGTTTTGCATCTATAATTAGGACCGGATTGCTTATTGTTTTCCTCCTGAGTGAAAAATTAGTTTCTGTCAATAGATTTATTAGGGGAATTAGTTGCCAGGTGCTAAAAGACAGATGACAAAAGGAAACCCAAAATCTGAAGGATGAGTGTGAAGGAGGTCTAAGCTGGGAGATAGTGCTGGAACAGAAGTTTGAGTATCCTCTAGGTAGTTTGTCTCTGCCTACACTCCATCATAAATCATTTTCTGAGGGGTTTAGAAACAGGTAACATATGTCATTTATCAATCTGTGCGTTGTCTTGGTAGCTGTATTAGGGATATGGATTCCCATAAGTCAGGGAGCCTGGGAATGGTGGAGTATGGGTAAGAAGTTTTCATGTCTGTAGAGTTTTGAGGTACTTTCTTGTGAGTTCCTTCCCAAACAAGGCCAGAGGCAGAAAGTAGTCGTAATTGTTTGTTTGTTCCGCCAGACCTACCCGAGCAGCTTGGGCTAGAAGCGTATATTGGAAAGTGCTGGAAATATTCCCCAGTCTTTTAGATTCAACATCTGTGTCTCAGAGTTGTCCTGGACAAGACAGCATAATCCTGTGGTTCGTCTCTTCTGGGGAGGAATTGAAGCGAAATGAGGTTGAACTGTCAATACTGAATGTCGGGTACCAGCGAGCTCCTAATACCACATAGATAATTCTCTGCATCCCATTATCCATGGGGGACAGGTTGGGGAAATAGCCGGAAGAGAAGCAGAAGCTTTGCTTAGAAGCAATCAAATTTCTGTGCCTCGCCTACCTTGGAGAAAATGTTGGGGAACGTAAAAGGGATTGCAAAGGGAAGCGGGGTTAGCTGAGGTTTTGACATTCAGCACACAAAGAGTTGCGCTTCATGTCCATATCCTGAGAAAGGTCTGATCTGTGCAGAACTTCATGACTTCCTCCTCCTCCCTTTGCTCTTCCTGTGTCCCCCTTATTAGTACTGGAGGAACTAATGCCTTTTCTCTTCTGCAGCTGGAGGTGGAGATGAAGGTCCTGAAGTCTCAAGAGTGCACAGCTGAGCAGAGTACCGTCATCACCAAGGAGGAGGTTGACACGCTCAGGTAGGCAAAGCAAGAGGAATGCTGGGAAGATTCTACTCATTCCAGTGAAACTAATGAGGAGGGAAGTGCCCAGGGTAGCTGTAGCTTCGCTGCCTGCTCTGGCTATTGCCGTCTTGTGGTAGAGCACCAGGTATGGGACCTCACCATGCTACAGTGCATGAAAAAGTATATGCGTACTGACTGCCTACGTCTATAGGGTGCCTGCTCTGCGGGGAACAGCACAGCAGCATCCATCAGAACCTGTTCTCCTGGTATTTCTGAAGTAGGATGTTCTTCTCCCGAGCACAGTTTTTACTTTCTCGCCAGCTTTTATGGACAGGAGAAATCCATGAAGCATTAACAGAAAGCCTCAGCCCCTGATCTTTCCTGCATTTAGGTTCTTCATAAGCTTGACTATCTTTTGGGAGGCTGCAGGCTCTTTTCTTTAATGTTTGGGGTCTCTTGCTCTCATTAAATTCACAAGACTGCCTCCTGCGTCACTATTCCCCCTGTTGACTTTCTTTGCTGTGGAAACAGCATTGCTGTTTGTTTCTTATTTTGACCAAATCTCGACTGTAAATAGGGGATCTGTTGGCATGTGTGTGAAGAGGTTTAGAATCCAGCTTTTGTAATACCGATGTGCGTGTAGCACTGGAGATAAAAGAGGGCTGTTTCCCCTCGTGCATTGCTGCAGATGGCAGAGGGGTACCTGTTGTGATTCGGTGAAAGAGGAGTTACAAAACAGTGTTTTAGCAAAGAATACATGAGCATTTACAAAAGCCACAGTGAAGGCAGACAACCTTTCCATGTATTCATTAAAGCATTTACAGCTTCCATTCCAAAGCAGGTGACATAATAAATAGTGAGCACAGAAAAGTTCATCTGTTTCTGAATGTTTAATAAAGTTCCTTTTATTTAAGCTGAGCAAATCAGATCTTGACAGGCTGAGTTTTTTATTCTCAGCTGCTGTGAGACTTTGGCTGGAGTTTCATTTCTTAATTCTTTTATATTTTCAGCTCCATCACTATAAAGCGTTAGTGCCTCTTAGGACTGAAACCAAGATTTTGCAGCAAGCAGAATCTTGCAGAAAGCAGAAATTACTGGCCTGTTCGTTATGACTTTGCTCTTGTGCTTTGCCTCTGGAGCTTGTTTTATGGCTTTGAAAGCCCGGTTCCATCGCAGAAGGGAGGTGTTTGAAAATAACACATGTTCGGCTAAGCTATTCCAATGTGTTCTACGGCTGTACACCTAATCTTGGGGACTCACCCCTATAGTTCCCTCAAGGACGGTGTAATAGTTCTGAAGACCCAAGGCATACATCTCCCTTTTTTATTGTATCGTATGGCTGAGTTCTGGTAGAGGATAGAATGCTATGGCTTCGGCTTCCCTTTTTCAGGGGGATAAACCTGTCTCCGTCTGCTTTTGCGTATTGTGGGTGTTTGTTTGAACTGAGCTCATTCAGGTTTTTCCTTTGCGAAGGCACACTGGACCTTCTGAAACCTGACGTTTGTACTGCTGCAGGAGCATTCAGCGCCTCCTCAGCAACGTTAAACCCGTCGCTCCTGATTAATATTATGCCCCTCTATCAGTAAAGGCAGCGTCCTGCGTGCGGTCTTCTGGGAGCTGAAGGTTTTCAGAGTATTTCGACAGTACCACCTCGGTCTCTCCCTCCCTGGGTTGGGGAGGACTGCGGCACCCTTTCATGTAGGAGACGTTCCGTCTCTTTATTTTTACCTCCAAGACTCATTATTTGGTGTTTTATCTTCGCTGAGCAGCATTTGCCATCTATTCACTGAGCGGCTGCAGGAGCAGCGTGTGCAGGGGGAAGCAGCTGGATTGCCACGTAGTCCAGGACCGCTTCATACTGGGGAAGGCTCTTGGCAGTGGGGATGGAGATGGCGGGCTTTGCCCTGAATTAAAACTTATTTCCTGGGCAGGGACAAGTGGAGCCCCCAAGTACCTGCTTGTTAGGGGATTGTGGCGTTAGGTTCTGCTCAAAGGTAGCCCCAAAACCCTCTAGATAATGTTTTTTTTTCTCTCTTTTTTGTTTTTAAAGGATTTCTTTGGCTGCTAATCTCATCTCTCTCCTCCTTTTGTGAAATTGTGTCAGAGCCTCCACACAAAGTGTGTCAGAAACACAGGCCCACTCCCAGTAAAGCCATTGGTGGTGCAGAGCTATTCTCCAGTGATGAGCCGTACTCTGAAAGCTGTTTCAGCAGAGCGGCTAAGCCTCTGCAGTTGTTTCATGGTGATATTTCTGTCTTTTCTTCTCTTTCCCATTTCAGTACCGCATGCTCCCGAGGCGATGGATCCACAGAGGCCATGGTCCCGGGATCTCATTCCAGGCTGTTGTCTCTGTCGCTTTGTACTGAACCACTTTTTGTTTTTACGGCTGATTTAAACGCTTGTCCCAGGCCCTGATGCTAGTCATTTAGCTACAAAGCTGTTCCGAAAAAGCATGGATTTGTTTGGTTTTAATCAGCCTTTTCGCTGCTTAGCTCTAGCAGTAAATGTCTTAGTGCAAAGTGTCCTCTTTCTGCTGGAGCTCTCTTTGCTGGAGAACTGGGAAGCCAGTCCCTGCTCCTTTTTCCTTACCGTTGGCTGCTACTGCTGCTTCAGCTGCCTTCTCAGGCTCTCAGGCACTCCATTCAGCATCGCAGAGTCGACTCCATAAAGTCTTCTTTCTCACCCTTCTAGACTTAAGCAGTCAGAGGGTACGGTTGGGCCTTTTTTGTGTGTTTTCTGGCATTTTCTGTGCATTGGACAGGAAACTGGGCCAAGTTCTTTCTTCGCAGAAGAGGCTCCTTCTCAAAGGAGCGCCAGATAAATCGCTGCCTTCCCCCAGGCTTTTGGGGGGCAGGAATAACGCGCTGTGGTCCACGCAGGAACGCTGCTCGTGGCTGGCTGGCTGTGCCCTCCCCGTGCAGCACAAGCGGATTAAGTACCTGTGGTTAAAGAACAGAAGAGGTTTGGAGGAGAACAGGGATCAGTATGGGAAGGGATTAGGTCTGCTGTGTTCGTCCTCCTCCTCTGTCCTTGTGGGCCTCAACAGGCTTTACGCAATTTTACGGAGCTGCTAAGGAGGACTGAGCAACACGGGCTCCACTGTTACTCCTTCCTTCTCCAGACCGCTGCCAGAAATTAATTCTGGCAGAAAACGGGGCAGAATGCAAACTTTCAAATTGGAAAGCGGAGAAAGAAATGCCACAGCATATGAGGGAGTTATTTCCATTTCTGTAGTTTATTGTGGTCTTTGAAATCCCATTAACCTGCAGTACGATGCGTCTGCTCTTCTGGACGGAGCCCAGCCTCTCCGGTTAGCTGCTGTCGCGAAGGAATGTGAAAAATAGAGGCAAACCAGCAGAAGCCAGCAAGGGGAGTCTGCAGGGCGGGAACGGACCGCGAGCCTCCAGGCATTTCCATATACACCCCGTGGTTAGAAGCCAACTCCTGAAAACAAAAGCAGGAGAGACATAAAGGAGAAAAAAATGTATCTATATTGATCATTTGAATCTGTATTCACCTCCTGTGAGTGAATGAGAGCTTTTAAAGATACATCTTTGGTCCCATTTTTCTTTAGTATGGAAAGTAAATTTTTCAGCGAGAAACTTGAAAGACTTTATCAGTTTTTCCTCCTTCTCTTGAGAACAAAGTGCTCTTTCGTCAGACCTTTTATAACTTTAAATGTGAAACTCTCTCCCAGCGTCATCGTTTCTGAAGAGACAATAAAAGCCGGTGCTAATGCTGTCATTTCTCACACTTCTTGCTGCTCCCTCTGAAATCATATTTGTTTATATTCAGTGGATCTTACGAAAAGGAAAAGTGGTCAAACTGTTGAGTTTGTGCGCTGTGGGGTATAGCAAAGCGGAGAGCATCTAGGCATTAGCACCTTTAAGAGGGGAGGTGAGAACTGTGCAGAAACTACTATTTCAGAACCTATAAATAAAAGTAATATATTTAAAAAGAACTTCACTAAAGACTTAAGTGGCAACAGCTGAAGGACCTTTTCAGCTGGAACAAATCTGAACTTTTTCTTTCTGCTGTCAAGCTGCAACCCCAGTAAATCCTAAATGTTTTCTGTGGATTTAGTGACTGGGTAGAGTTACAGTAATTCAAAAGAAATTCATGTCTTTGCCAACGCCTATTAGTCACACTTGCTGGAATTCTGTCTGCTCTGCTCCTAACACCATCTCAATGCCATCTGGATCCCTTAATAGCGTCTTCCCAACACATACATTTTCTGCTCCATTCAATAGTTTCCTGTTCAGCAATAGCTTTTCCACATGGCCATGTCCTCTTCACAGATGGGGCCTCTGTGAGACATGTCCTCATCGGCGATAGCCGTGCTGCTCTACAGGCAATCACATAACACATCTGAGAACATTAAAAATGAATAAAAGAACGATAAAGGGGTGATGGTGGGCAGTTGTTGCTCATTAACTCCACTGAAAAGCTCTGGACTGAGAGGGACTCTTGGAAGTGCTTTGTTGCTGTTGAAAATCAAACAGATTTCCCTCTTCTGCCTTTCTAAAGTAGGAGCAGCCTGGCCTTTCCCTCAAGCAGCCGTTGCTCACCATCGACGCGCTTCTTAGGTAGACATGGTGGGCTGTCTCCTGATCCTCACAAGTGCCGTTTCAGGAGACCTGAGGCTGCAGGGTTGGGGTTTTTCCCTCTTGTTCCCTCTTCTGACCTTGGGCAGTGAAACAGGCGGTGTGGGCAATGTAAAGCTCAGTTCTCAAAAGCAGTAGGATCCACAAATCTGTGCGCATGCCGATGAATCTGTATGCTTGCGCTAAATTTGGTGCTATGAAAGGCTGTGGAGAAGGCTTGAATTGACCTTGTGCCTGTGGAGCCTTCGGCTCTGGGTTAAGCTGTCTGCATCTGAAGCAGGAAGAGTCTTCCAGGAATGCCAAGAGATCTTTGCTACAGTTTAAATATCTTCACGTTTTCAAACCCCTGTATGGAGAAGTTGGTAAATTTTGCAGAAATAATCTGACTGATTTTCCCCTGTATCACAAAACTTGAGAATGGTGTCAATATTGCAGAAAGTAACTGATGTTTCTTCCTTCCTCATGCCACAAAGCTGCTTTTAAAATGGGCACCGGCACTCGTTCCGGGCCAGATGTTAAGTTGATAGATGGCTGTGCTGTACCCAGACGTTCCCGTAGTCTGCTTTTTGTGGTTCTCACACGGATTTCTCTTGGATTGTTCTCCCTACCTGAAAGTAACTCCCCCGTGTAGCAAGCTGAGGCGTGCGAGCTGGTGATAAAATAGCATCACCTATCTTGTGCAGGTCTCCCCGCACAGAGGGAGCACAAGGTGCACGCGGACCGAGGCCGCCGCTGCGGATGCTGCTGCATCCAAAAGCGGTACACAGTTGGCCCTGTACCTGAATTTACGTAAATGAAAAAATGCCAGTGCCAAGCAAGTAAATATTTTTCAATATTTGACTGCCGTATCTTAACCACCAGCTGCAAATGCTTTGCTGTGTTTATATATAGATAGGATTTCCCTTGCTTCTCTCTCTTTGCCATTGGGAAGAGTTCCCCAGGGCTGGTAAGCAAAGCTAGAATAGCACAAACTGTTTGCTAATGGTTCTTAATGCTTTCCCAGTGGAGATCCAGGACACTTAACAGTGTTAAAAATAGGTTAGAAGAGGGATAAGTAGTGAAAGCACTAGTCAGTCCTAAAAACCTCTCTGGTGCAAAGAGATTACAGCGATGTTCCCTGTCTTCAGCGCAGAGGAAGCAGCAAGGGCTGTCTCCAAAGGGTGCAGAGGGTGGGAGCTCGGTGGGCTGACCTCCCCGGCACATGGCGGGGAGGCCCACGCTGTCTGGGGAGGAGGATACCCCCCTGATACCCCAACAGAGGGGTGCTGGGGAGGAGGATGCCCCCTCATACCCCAACAGAGGGGTGCTGGGGAGGAGGATACCCCCCTTATACCCCAACAGCGGGGTGCTGGGGAGGAGGATACTACCATGATACCCCAACAGCGGGGTGCTGGAAGGGAGGATACCCCCCTGATACCCCAACAGCGGGGTGCTGGGAGGGAGGATGCCCCCTGATACCCCAACAGCGGGGTGCTGGGGAGGAGCAGGTGCCTGAGGGACGAGCCCAAGGGTGAGCTCCTGCGGGAGAGGCTGTGAACTTCAGGCACTCTCCTGCACGCTGCTGCTCGCGAGATCCCCGGTCCGGGTACGTCTGCTGCACAACCACGAGCGCCCGGGCTATGAATCACCATCCTTTCCTCACTGAGGAATGAAAGGCACAAACAAATTATTAAATCTTAAAATTGTAGATGAAATAGCATAAAACTATAGTGACTTAAACCTACCCTTGTTACGGCTCGCTTTGTCTCGGATCTTTGTGCAATGGTTTCTTGCTATGAATGATTTCTAAAGGGCATCAAAGAGGCCTGAGCTTAAACCTCCATGTGGAGAGAAGTTCTGCGGGCAGATAACGGCAACATCACAGTTTATTTGGGAGGCTGGATGGAGAGAAATGTGTTCTAAATTAAAATTCGACATGTCAAGTATGGAGAAAGTACTGATGAGAGTCCTGTTTCTGGCTCTGACCTTTCAGTAGCTGCTGTGCTGTTGTTCCTCGGAGAAAAACGTTGCTCTTCTTGTGGCCTGTTCTGCAATCCATTTCGAAACACGCCGTTAAAAGCATTAATTCCAATTTGAATTTCCATTTTTTCCGACCTTTTCAGTCTCCTGCTTCTTCAGCACCCTCCATCCCCGCTAGCTTTATGTCTCTTCTGGAAATTATTGATGATCTTTTTTCATGGCTTAGACAATGCTAAAAGCCGCTCCTCGACATTTTAGAAGCTTCCAAGAGTGGAAAAAAAGATGATACTTAATAATATCTGAAAATTACCAGCAGGGGTCGGGCTTACAAATAATTTAAGCAATTCAAGCTGCATATTTATAAAGGAGACATTTCTGTGCTGAACATGTTGTAGATCAACCAGCTTCTATGGAAAAGTTTGTAACTTTTGCCCAGTGAATAGGAGAGACGACTCCTTAGTTGTACCTGAAATTTCTGTTGCATAATTTTGGGATATTGTCAGATGGGTGCATTGTTCATCGTCACGGTGCAAGGATTTTTCGCTTAATTTAGGTCATTTGAAAGTGAGTATTCTCAAGCAAGATAATTAATTTTTAAAAAATATTCTGGAAAAGGATCCAGAGAAAATTCAGTGCAAAGATCAATTATTAATACGCGTTAGTTGCACAGTTAACCCCGGCAAGTTAACATGCAAAAGGTGAGCAGCATTAAGGTTTTTGTGCTCTGTGCTTAAATGCAAGCAAAAATGTTATATCGAATGTTTTATAATAATATCACCCGCCTAACAAGTTTGATAGAGTTCTCTGAAAGATTCAACAATCCTTTGGCGAAGGCTGATGTGGTTGATATAATATATTTAACCTTTCAAAAAGCTTTGAGCCAAAGGTCACAAAGAAACTTCACTCCGATGGAATAAGAAAGAAGATTCTTTGTTGGATTAATAAGAATATAAGAATGACAGAGGGCTGGCTGTCCCGGTGTCCTGTCTGTAGGGATGGGCGGTGGTGGAGGACCATGTGAGCAGGGCAAAGCTACCGGGGTACGTCGCCCGAAGGCTCTCCTAGCTTCCAGTGCTTTGGCTCCAGGATTTCCTGAGCCACAGATAATATCATGTCGTTTTACTTTGTAAAGTTTGATGCATTTTTCTTCCATTAATTTGCTCGTGTCATGCAAAGCTAAAAGATGGTAAATCAAAGAACAAATGTTTTCACAATACTGAGGGTTTTCCAGTCGGTCACAGAATCACAGAACGGTCAGGGTTGAAAGGGACCTCTGGAGATCATCCAGCCCAACCCCCAATGGGTTTTATTTGGAACTTGTTGTCCAACACCGAGAGGAGTTTGTGAGCAGTGAGGTGACAGAATTTGAGATAATATGAAATGATTCAGCTTATCAGACTGTTCAGAGTTTCAGAAGAATCTTATGATGTTGCTCGAGATGGAAAATGAAGTTGTACGTCAATAATTGCAAAACCCATGTGTGCAAGAAAAAATGCCTTTACTTTTACTCCCACAATAGTGGGCTCTAAATGAGCTGTTATCGCTCAAGAAAGAGATCTTACGTTATTGTGAACAGTTTTCTAAAAATACCAGGTAAGTGCTCTGTAGTTAAAAAGACAAATAGAATACTGGGAATTATGAGACAAGAACTTGAGAACAAAGCAGAAAGCCTGATTATACCACTGAATACATCTGAGTGCTGTTTGTAGTTCTAGCTTTTCTCATAGCAAAAAGTCTATATAAAACTTGCAGAAGAACAAGGAAGGGCAATAAAGATGAGCAGAAATATGGGAAATCCTTGATGTGAGGAAAGACGAAATTGAGATTCTTCAGGAAATAATAGAGGAGGCCTGTAAAGCGGTGTGGAGAGGGGAGTATGGTACAATTATTCACAACTTTTCATAGCAGAGCTAACGGGCACTCAGTGAAATAATCACATGTGAAGTATAAAACAAAATGAACTAATTTTTCATACAGCACATAATTAAATTGTGGAACTTACTGCCAAGGAGTGTTGTGAAGGCCAAAAGTATAAATCAGATCAAAAAGAGATTTGATGCCCTCATGGAAATTTCAGCTGTTGGTGGTTATTAAACATGATGGTCTAGATTCAGTCTGTGGTTCAGGAAGTATCTAACTTGGATTGGCTTTATATTCAAGTTGTGTATTTTTAATATGCCTTTTCAAATTATATTTTCATCATACAGACTTGTATCTTTTAGTCACATGGTTTAACTGCCTCAGTAATGTAACTTTGTGGTACCGAATACGGGAATAATCTGGTACTGCTTGTGATTTCATGGGTTACTTGATTATTTGTGGTGGGACTGTGCAGGGACACAGTGTCTATTAACTTTCCCTTCTTCTCCAGGCTGAAAATTGAAGAGCTGGAAGCTGAACGCAGCAAGCTGGAAGAGGAGAACCGATCTCTGGAAATGAAACTGGAGAAGCTGACTCTGCAGGTAGGAAATGCGGAGGTGCAGAGCAGCTGGAGAGCCTGACGTGCCCCACTGGCCATAGCTGTTCCGCCAGCTGGGCCCAGATGCTCACAGCACACAACTTCGCTTCCCTCAATCTGGGCAAGGCCTTTTGGAAGGCTTTATGAACTGCACCAACACACCCGTATCTCTGACCGTGTTATTGAAGTGTTTTGATGTCAGATGTCAAAACCGCAGTAGTCTTTTTCAATGCCTTTGTCTAGAACCTCTTCTTTTTCTTATTGAAGCCTCAAAAATTGTTCCATTTTAAATAACTCCACTACTGTAAGTTGTCTGTCTCCAAATTCAATCACGCCAAAGCTGGGGCATAGACAGGGCTTTACAGCTTGGAGCCAAGATGACAATTTGAGCTCCATTCGTACTGAAGACTCCACTGCTGCTGTCAGCGATGGAGACAGAGACCGCCAGTTTGTGGCCTCATTGGGTGGTAGTTTTCCAAGCCGGGAAGCATCAGTGCTGTTGAGAAGATGCTGTTGAGAAGCATCTCCAGATCACAGACACTGAGAGGCAGAAGGTGTGGAGTAAAAAGGACGAAATAGTGTTTTACTTTTTCCTGAGGTAGTGCTGTCCTGTATAGCAGAAGTTCTTCAGCTTTTGACTCTGGATCTGAAGTCTCAACCTCCTTGAAGGAGGGCAGGGGCACCTGCAGCGGTTGAGTGGACGGGCTGTTCAGCCAGCTCTTGTCCTGGGAACAGCTTTCTGGTGCAGAAGAGGGGCACGGGAGTTGCTTCAAGCTTTTATAGTGTTTTCTGTTTGAAAGGTGCTGGAGCAAACAAGAACCTGAACCTGTTTGTTTAATCAAAGCCCATCCTGCTATGAGCAGTGTTATCTCTCCCTTCTGTTCTCTCTGATATGCTGAACAATTTGGCATTGTAGCATTTCATTCTCTTAATTTTTCTTTCTTTCTCTCTTCTTTTTTTTTCCCCATTTTTGTGTAAATTGCTTCATGGTAGAAAACATGCAGGTTTGAATTTACTCAGTTTTCAGACAGACCATTGATTTTATCTTGACACCTATTAGAGGCGAATCAAATCTTTTTTTTTTTTATTACCAATTCCTAGAGACAGGGGAAGTGACAGCTTTGATAAAGCAGGGAGCTAAGAGCTGCTGAGCATCTCTGCTGAGCCATGTTTAGTGTGAAACCTGTCACCCGGCTCTCCTTTAATTGGGTTTCAGTCATCAGGAGGAGATGAAAGCTTTGGGCTGGTGTTCAGATGCTTAGGTCTCCAACAAACACAACAGCAGCTTTGGTTTCAGAGCAGATTACAACTCACTCAGGTCACATTTAATCTGCCAACGTTGTCTTACAATGGCTGCTGGCTTTCCAAGAAGGCCTGACCAAAGGAATTCCCCGTTTTCATTGTGATGTCTCAGGATGCTCTACTTTGTTGGCGTATACTGCTCTGGTGATGCCTAAACACCAAGCTGCTTAAATTGCACATTCAGAGAGGAAAAGTCCGAAGGCTTCAGTGTAGTCTTGCTGATTATCTCCTTCTGGTCCTTAGTAGAGGAGATCAGCAGCTGCTGTTTGGCTTTCACAGTGTAGAAGAGTAATGGGGTGATAGGAACAAGATGGGACCTACATATTGCAGTAAAGCTACTCTACAGTAACAGTCATCCTGTTCACCAAAAAGGCTTTGAAAGCTCATCACAGGATCCCCATGACCCGTCTCATTAGTGGCGCTCGCTGTTTGAATGCAGTATTGTGCAGGGCAGGGCTTTGTGGAGGGAGTCAGGGAGAACAGGAACAACCTGCGGATAGAGCAGTCAAAATTACGTGGGAAGGATGAGATAACATGTAGGTATGGAAAAAGAGCAGGAAAGTGGTCATCTGGCTCAGCAGGTCTAGGAAAGAAATCTGCCAATGCCCCAAAAGGCTTGTCAGTGAGCTGAATTAAGGTAACGATGCTCTCACATCTGCTTTGCCAAGGCTGAGGACATGGCTTTAATTCTTTATTTAACAGGGGGTAGCTCTCCCCTTCCTTAGCTTCTCGCTTTTCTGGTGTCTTAGAGGACTGGATGCCAAAAGCAGCTTCTCCAAAAGAGGACAAGTAGAGAGGAAGGCATAAATGTAGGACTATGTAAGCTGAATGCTAAAATGTCAGTATCGATCAGCATGTGCCCACCTGAGCAGTCAAGATTTCAGAACTCCTCAGAGGGGAAAACATCAGCCTTCCCATTTTTTATTCACCTTGAGAATCAAGTATCTTGACAGACCGAGCTTAGAATGACTCTTTTTATAAACACATTGGAAGAAGGTTCCTTACAGTGGGAACCCGCTAAGTTAAGGATAAGCTTAGAAATTCACCTCTTCTATCAATGCTGAGCAAATAAGCCGGAAATATTATTATGCACTCAGATAAGGTCACTGAAATGTTGCTAGTTTGAGATGTTATTTATTCCCATCTCTGAAAGAAATCATTGGGAAACGATGGGTTAAAATAAAATGTCTTCATCACAAAGGGAAAAAAATGGCAAGACAAACTTTATATACAGAAATCGCAAGAACATTTTACTGAACAGAAAGATGATTGAATTTACAAACAAGGGAAAAGCATGGCATCACATCAAATAAAGGTGTAAGAGAAAGTAGGGGGTGACATTAAACAAGGTAGGACGAGGCCGATTTCTGATAAATCTTTATCTGCAGTTCCTTCTTAAAAATAAAACCTCTGACTTTCTGTAATTGTATGTACTAAATGAAAGATACATAGAAGAGGGGTATTAAAATTGTGAATGTGGAAGAAGAAGAGGCAGGATGGAGAATTAAGGCTTTGACTGCTTTACACTGGACTGAAGTCCGTTGAGTTCACAAAACTGCGGTCAATGAAATCTAGGGCTAGTGTTTGGTAATTAAAAATGTCAATGTTTGACTGTACTGATGTGCAGAAAGGAGCAAAGCTTCTCTTGCATCCTTTCATATCCGAGTGTTGGCATGTGAATGGTTGGTACTGGGGCCTGTACTGTTCAACATCTTTGTCAGTGACATGGACAATGACATGGACAGTAGGGTCAAGTGCACCCTCAGCAAGTTTGCTGATGATACCAAGCTGTGTGGCGAGGTAGACACGCTGGAGGGGAGGGATGCCATCCAGAGGGACCTGGACAGGCTGCAGAGGTGGGCCCAAGCCAACCTCATGCAGTTCAACAAGGGCAAGTGCAAGGTCCTACCTCTGGGTCAGGGCAATCCCAAGCACAAAACCAGGCTTGGCGGGGAATGGCTGGAGAGCAGCCCTGAGGAGAAGGACCTGGGGGTGCTGATTGACGAGAAGCTCAACATGAGCCAGCAGTGTGTGACGGCAGCCCAGAAGGCGAACTGTATCCTGGGCTGCATCAGAAGTGTGGCCAGCAGGGTGAGGGGGGGATTCTGCCCCTCTGCTCCACTCTCCTGAGACCCCACCTGGAGTACTGCCTCCAGCTCTGGAGCCCCCAACATAAGAAGGACATGGACCTGCTGGAGCCTGTCCAGAGGAGACCCACGAGGATGCTGCGAGGGCTGGAGCACCTCTCCTATGAGGAGAGGCTGAAAGAGTTGGGGCTGTTCAGCCTGGAGAAGAGAAGGCTCTGGGGAGATCTTATTGCGGCCTTCCAGTCCCTAAAGGGGGCCTACAGGAGAGCTGGGGAGGGACTTTTTACTGGGGCATGTAGTGATAGGACGAGGGGGAATGGCTTTAAACTGGAAGAGGGCAGGTTCAGATTAAACATTTCATTCTGAGGGTGTTGAGCCCCTGGCGCAGGTTGCCCAGAGAGGTTGTTGAGGCCCCATCCCTGGAGGTATTCAAGGCCAGGCTGGACATGGCCTTGGTCAACTTGGTCTGGTGGGAGGTGTCCCTGCCTATGGCAGGGGGGTTGGAACTGGATGATCTTCAAGGTCCTTTCCAACCTAAACCATTCTATGATTCTATGAATTTGACTCATTTCTCCTTTGGCTGCTGGTACCGATAGCCCACTTCAGGAACTACAGGGCGCGGATGGACTGGCGAGAGGGCAAATGAGCACATGGAAAGGTACGTTGGTATTAGGAGCGTGATTCACGCTCCCTGAGCTCAGTGTTGGCAAATAAAGAAACTGAGATACCGATAGCTATCTGCAGCAGTGTATATAACATCTGACATCTCTTTGTATTCTGTGCTTGTGTGGGGACAGCTTGAATTATGGCTGAAGGTGCTTTCCACCTCCACACACCTCTTCTTCCAAAACCCCTGGGCTCTTGACACCTAGCTGCAGGCTGCATTGATTTTCCTTCACTGGTATAAAGACTTTAGCATGGATATTACTCACCGGTCAGGTCTTTACTGCTAATAAAAACCTCAGATTACAAAAACACAAGAAATGTTGGGACTGTAGAGAATGACACCCTGCTGAGGGTGCGTCCCCATCGCCCGGGACATTCGCTTAAGAAAAACATTTGAACTGTGGCTCAGGAGAGGGATTCAAATAATATATGAAAAGAGTGGGTTTAACCAGAGAATTTTTTCCCCTCTCCCCTACCCTTATTTCTTTCGATGAAGCAAAAAAGGTTTCCAGGAAAGCAAATGCGCTGTTACTGCGTGGCCCACGGTGGGCAGACTGGCTAAGGTTTCCGGGAGAGGTTTGGTTTGTTTACTTACCTGAAACCATCCGGACCATCTTCCTGAGCTGCTGGTGGAAAAGCGCGACGCCATGCCAGGAACAAAAGAGACTGATCAAATCAGTGCTTTTTGGATAAAGTGGGAGGAAAGACTTGTGCGGAGTGTTCAATTAGCATTTCTTACTGCTAGGAGCCTTGTGTTTGCAGGCAACCAAGCGGATGTGAAGTGTTCCTTATGCAAATACTACTCTCCTGCTTTTCCTGCTCTCCTCTACTCTTCGAGCTGAAGGAGAAGAGATTCTTCAAGTTTGGCTGCTTCAAGGAAGATTGATTAAAATCAGCTGCAGTTTGACTTAATTGGATCCATATGCTTGGAGAGGGAGCAGGACTAGTTAGAACTCCTCGTAATTAGTTCACAGCTGGTTGGTGAGAAAAATGGAACTCCAGTTAGAGTTCAGATAAGTGGATCCATACAGATAAAAGGCAGGGAGATGTTTTTTACACTGACATGTGTTTGGGCTTGAAAATCACGTCTAGTCCCATAGCCAAGCTAGCAGCCCAATCCCTTTGAGCATGTGCGTTTGTGAGGCTAAATGGAAGGAGTCTTTATTTTCTTGCTCGTTTCTGAGTAAAAGGAATCAACTGTGGATGCCGGCAGTCAAGGAAGCCTGAACAGGGTCACGGAAAGCTGGGAGAAGATCTCAGGGACTAGGGGAGACCCTAAAAGGGGAGCTTGGCAGTGTGAAAGGTTTGTGGCTTGGCACAGACTCTGAACTGATCAGCTTTCAGTGTGATGCCCTTGGTCACGGTAATAACTAGTTGTGTTCAGCCTTCCTGCTGGTCAGTAATTTAACAGCAATACTCATAAAAATGCAATATTATTCTTACATACTGAAATAATTTATTTTTGCCCATTATCTCAAAGAGCTTGGAAAGAGTTGACTAGCTACCTGGTATGGGCACAGTCATCAGAAGACTTCCCCCAGCCAGAAGTTGGTATTTATGCTAAATTTCGCTGTTGGAATAGGAGGGACTGAATTCCCTATTACAGTGTCAACGAAGGAGCTGCCTGAGAAAAACATTCTAAACATACTAACGAGGTCATGCTGACATGACTTTATTAATGTGTTTTGAGGTGTTCGTTAATGCATGTGCAGTGGTTCCTTTCTGAATGTCTAACTTTGCTATCGTTATCAAGTATTTTATGATTTAAGATATTAATCTGGTTAAATTAAATCTTGGTTTCTTCCCAGCTTTAAATTGATTATTTTTGCACAAATTAAAGCATAAACCACTTGTCCACTTCGGTGGTAGTTGTGTTGTAGCTGTAATGATTTGAAGATAAGAAATAAGCAAGTTACTGAAGCGGAAATACTATAATTTTTTTTTGGTAAGAGTAGCTGATATAATTGGTAAAGTTAGATAGAAATTGAGTGCCTGAAGATTTGTCCTATTTGTCTACTTTAGGTCATTTTAATTGGCCTGCCTAAGCTAGCATGGACTCGTGGTGGTTGGTCCCACCAAAGCAGGAGGCTCTATGCGGGGGAGGCTCTGCAGGGAGGATGGGTGACTGCTCTCTGCTGTATTAAGTTCTCAAGGACTCAAATGTCCATGGATGCTGAAGGTGCTGTGGCATCCAGAGTGCGCTCATCTTCCTTTTTCCCCCATATCTCTGCAACCTTTGTGGTTGGGTTAGTCTCCCTCTTATCCGAGCGCTATGTTTTGAGGGACTAACAAAACATCTGGGAGCTGTACCCCAAGTGCAGGTTCCTCTGCAGTGGACAGGGAACATTTCTCCTCTTTAAGCATTAGTGACTCATTTTATAGTTGGGACTTTGGCGGCCAGGCAGTAACTAGCTTGGAGTTAAGAGCCCCAGGCAAAGTTGAGGTCATTTAACAGTCTAACTGTTCATTATGTGACCAGTGAAGAGCGATGAATGAATCATTTACACTGTTATGAAACTTAAAGGGATGTTGTCAACCTTTCAAGGTTCCCTAATTGACCTCTCAAATGCTCATGACTCTTCTTCCTGGATTATCTGGATGCTTTCCCTTTCGCAAACTTCCTGTCCTTTTTCCTTCATCTGTACATGCTGCGGTCCACATTAGCCTCTGTGGCACAGCTGGTCCTCGTTGAAAACCTCAGGTGGTCAAGTTCAGCCCCTTTTTAAAGAAAAAAAAGCTTCTCTAAATGGGTTTGGGCAAACCACTTGGCATCTCTTCAGTCAGGAATAGCTGTTGGCAAGGCGCAGGAACAAATTTGTGTGCTTCAGAGGGATTTAATTACGAGATAGAATAGCTGAGAACATACGGCAGGAGACCCGGTAAAAAGAAGATGAACTAAGCAGAGAAGTTCAGGTCCAGGTCTGCAGAAGGTCATATCATATTGCATTGCCCTGGTCATCCCGTACGTTGAGTTTCATGGGAGCGTGTGGGAGTGGATGGGGAACAGAGCGATTTGTGATCCTTTCCACAGACTCCTGGACTTCATCAGGAACAAGCTCATCTTTTACAGGCAAAGGTTATCTTCTAAATTTTGCAAGCTCCAGCAAGTCTTCACTCATGTAAGGAAGCATCTATGTGCTCAGGTGTGTATTGGCAGAGACCACTCTGAGGGTCATTCCATAGTTTTGCTCAAGACACCAACAAAAAGCACAAGTGATGAACATCTGTGTCGCCTTGATTAAATTTATACCATTTCTATTAATTATTGACCCAATAGCTCAAGTGTAGCACAGGCATTTAACTCGAGGATTGGCATTCCTAATTCTTAACCTCATTGCAAAGGTATTTTCAGGTATTTGCCTCTGCCTTTACACTTCCAGGACTCTCCCCGTGACCAAAATAACTCTACTGCTCACTGTAAGCATATAACCTAGACGTCGTGGCTGTCCATTCCTGACAGATCAGAGGTACGTGATGCTTGCGCAGAACATTGGGGATATGCCCACAAGAGGATGGCTGTGATTGCAGCATGGACCGAGCGAATTTGGTATCGTGGTTGATAGCAGCCCTGGAGGTGGTATGGCACAGGCAGCGACGGTCAGGGTTAGAGAAGCACCGCGGAGTCACCGAGCGTGTGCTCTGGCGGTTGGCAGGAGCAAAAACCTCTGCGGTTACACCGTTGCTTCGATTATTGCTTGAGCTGGTTAGGTTAAACTACGGCCAAAGTGCTTTTGCCGTGTGGGTATCTCTGGTGTTGGCAGTGAACTGCTCAAGGTGTTTGATGAAGTGCTGCCCGAATGAGTGCGAGGGAAAAGAGCTTCCCCTATAACGTGCCTATAAATTGTGCTAAAAGGATTGTATGTGTTATTTGCAAGAAAACATCATGTGTCTTGTGCCGCGTGGAGTAGGTACAGAAGAAAGTCCTAGAACCAGTGTAAAATGGAAGGAGTGTAGCACCTGCAGTGCTCCAAGCCTTGAGGACTACATGACACTGACTTAATTGGGGCTATGCAAATATTTATACATACTAATTCTGAATACATCCCATTTATTAGAATTAACAGGAATTAGAAACATTCCGTGGGAGCAGAGAGGAGAAGCATAAACATGTCAGGAAGTTGTAGATTTGTCATTAGGTGGTTGAAGGAGAAGCTGTTTCTTGGCCTCAGTGGCCCTGATAAATGTGGTGTGCAAAGGGGAAGTCGAATAAAACAAGGACACGCACAGTACAGACTTGCTAATGTTTGTTAACATCAGGGACCGGGAGCACGTAGACTCACATTTGTGCAGGGAAATTTTACCAACATGCCCTTTAAAAAAAATTTTTTTTCAAGGAATTTGCACATTGAATATTAAACACCTGAAGGGCTATAAATTTTACTGCCAGAGCTGACGCTGTATTGTTTATTTCATGCAGCACCTTTCTCGAAGTTCTGCAGAAACTGATTAACATTTGCATAATACATTTAACACAAAAATCCATAATAAATTCATTAATGTACTTCTGCCACCATCCCTGAAAATATCAGCGGTTGTGTGGCGTCGCACGGCTCATTAGATGAGCAGAAGGGGAAGAAGGGCGAGCGCTGGATTCCCTGAACAGCTCTGAACCAGGGAAAGGTCAGCGCACGGAGCACCCGTACCGGAGCAGCAGCAGGGAGAGCTCAGAGCTAGCGGGGAGAGAGCTGGGGCAGGGGAAATGTCCCCTGGAAAAGGTCGCTGTACCAGTAGACGTGAAGCACAAACTTTAAGAGGTGGTATCCACGCTTGAGTAGAAAAATCGGTGAGAAGCACAAAATGCGGATGAGGATGCTGCTCCATCCAGCGGGAGTTTGCAGCTAGAGTGCGGGTGTTCTGCAAGGGGGCAACCCCCAAGAAATCATTGAAGTCCTGCGGTGGTACCAGAAAGCTGGCTGGAAACAAGCCTTTCTTTTCTGAACAAGTATCGCAGGATGAATGGAGAGGTTTTAAAAGTCGTGCAAGACCTGGTTGAGTGGCAGTGAGTCACTAAACCCGGAGGTGGGGGCTGTGTGTGCACCGCTTTCGTGAATGGAAGGTGTGGTGACAGAGACACCACTCTGGTAGGGTTCTTGTATGGTAAAGAAGAGCAAGGATGTAAGAATGTACGATGTGGTGGAATCGCCATCCCTGGAGGTTTATAGAAGACGGGCAGCCGTGGTGTTGAGGGACATGGTTTAGTGTTGGTTTGGGCAGTGTTAGGTTGATGGTTGGACTCAATGATCTTAAAGGTCACTTCCAACCTGGACGAGTCTATGATTCTGTAAGAAAATGAGTAATTTCAGCTACAACCGCCTGCTCGGACACATAGTTGTGTTTATGACATGCCCCACCGCACATATAACGCTCGCTGATAAAGTAGCTGTAAGTACCCCCTACAGAAGGCTCCTGCGCAAGAAGAGCCTTTCACCCATTCCCCAGAATCAGCCGGCAGGTGAAAGCCAAGGCTGAGGAGACAGGCACAACCATTTTAAAAAAAGACTTCACTTTTAGGCCCCTCTAATCTTATTTATCACACAGCAAAGGAAAAACAAAGTTTCAGGAAACGATAAGAGTGACTGTCCTTTTATAGTTTTCTGGTTTTTCTCTGTAGTCATTTGATGGCACGAATTAGATTTCAATTGTTCTTTCTACATTTTCTGTTACTCTTCTGCTGCTTTGAATTCTGCTACGGTGTCACAGAAACAAAATAAAAATGTCGTTTAGACCCGTATAGGAAAAACAGCGCCTGGAAAGGTTTGTTTACTGAAGCTTTGTACTTTCTGCGAATACCACATCCGTAAGTTACAGCTCTCTCCGTGTTAGGCTGTTAGCTTTTCATTACTCCTTATCATTTCAGCCTTTGATGACCCAATTAGTTTTGATTAAAACAAAGTAGTAGGTCACAGTTTCCTGCTGTCCGTGTCTTTGCCAGTTCTTCTGTTGTGGTCTGGCTTTTGGCCACTGGTCTATGTAAAGCCAACATTGTCAGTAATATTCATCAGCAGTTTTATCCTTCTGATAAGGAGACTGGTTACAGGACAGGATTTTTCCTCTGCTACTTGGTACGCAGACAACTCGACACCGTCTCTAAGAGACAGAAGACCAGGATGCGTTACCCAGATTATGGAAAAGAAATGAAGTCGGAGTTTAGCCAGTTTTTTGTCTGTGTGTGTGATGGGGAGAAGAGGAAAACCTGCCTGTTTCATGTCACAGTGAAGAGTGGGCAGCAGTCGTAATGATGTTAAAATGCATGTGAAAAAATGGAGAGATACTCTGAGCTGAGCCACTGATGGAGACGGCAGTGAGCTCCAGAGAAACACGTTTTCTTTGTGTGACCTCTGTCAGGGGGATCCAAACACGTGAGATGTCGATGTGTTATCTTACATATCCCAGAACATTCCCTTTGATCACACCGACCTACCACCTATTTGACGCCTGGAGGCAGAGCGCCTCATAAAGAAAATGGGTTTCCCTTAAAGAATTTTCTCAAACAGTTGAAGGGGAACTTGACATGCCTCTGTCACTCAAACACTTGGCGTTGGGCAATTCGACCTGCAGTCCAGGCTCGCTGGGGATCGGAGCTCGTGGTGCGCCTGGGGAGAAGTAACACCCCGATGTCTGAGCAGCTCTGCCAGTGCACCCCGAATGCAGTCGGATCGTGACACCATCTCTTCCCGGTCTAAGTTCCCAAATTTGCCTCAATTTCCATTTGCTATTGTTTGATAAGACTCGAGAGAGACATAGATCCAGACGAGTCAGAAAAAAGTAATTGTTTTTGACAGCTTTCCTACCTAGATTTGAAAGACGGGTAACAGCAGAATGGAAAACGATGCCTAATCTAGGTAGAAGGGCTCTTCTCTTTACACGAGGATAAACAGTCAGGGTGTCAGGATAAGTGAAACGCTGTGGAAAGAGCATCTTCTTTGTATCTTGCTTTAAAAATCAGTAGTGCCACATGAGGCGGTGCTGTGTGTACAAAGGAGCGGTGGTGTCTGTAAAGCCCCGTTGTGTTAAATACCGATGGGAGAGTTCCCAGGTGATCCCTCACATCTGTGTTTAGCCAAGCGTGGGGCTCGGCTCATCAGGAGCGCTGCTGCTTCCCCCATCGGTGTTCAGTCCCCATGTATCTTAAATAATACAGAAGCTGTGCCTGTTCTTTGCATTTTTGGCAGGACATTTAAAATGAAATAAAAAGTCCCTGAAAACTATTGTGCGTGTTGGACACAACATAAGATGTTCAGTCGAGATTGTGACCTTTCAGAACAAAGACGCTGCTTTTGAAAAGGGGGTTCATTGTGCTTCTGGCTCCAGTAAGATGAAAAACTTGAAAAACCAGTAACACGAAGGCTGCACAGCAAAGATGAGCTCCGCAGAGATCCTCTCGTGTATTTTTGGTTGTCTTCCAGTGGAAACATCCTTTCTCTCTGTGCAATACTACCACAGTTGCAATCAGTAGTAATTGCAGAAATTTTCTCATTTTTCTGAGTAGGGGGATGTGAAAAGCTGTTGGCAGGGCAATCTCTGCAAGGGAGCTCAGCTGTGGAGCTGCGTTCCCTCTAGATCCATCACAGCTAGCGTTGCTGACCTTAAGGTTATTTCCCTGGGAGTCAGGGATTGCTCATAGGTTGATCTGTTCAGTGTGCAAGGAAAAGCGTGATTAGATATGTGCGAGCTATCATGATTAATATTATCATGGTGGAGCAGCCTGAACATTTAAATACAACACCAGTGAATTTATTTTATGTATATACCTATATATATGTATATGCTTGCAGGGAATTATTAGAATGCATACAGATGTATTTATATGTAGATGTGACTGATATATATGGGTGTAAAATAGGAAACGCCACCTAGATTGTTTCAGCAGAATCCGAGTGGAGCGTGGTCAAAGGGACGGTAAAGGTGGCTGAACGGAGAGGGACATAACTGCTCGGGGGGAGAACAGACGGCGACCGCGGGCTGGGAGTGCTTCCCCGGACGCGCCGCAACCGTGGCCGTTGTCAGACTCTTCACGTAAGGTGCCCAGAAGTGGAAATGAAGGAGGTGGTGATATCGTAGACATTCATTAGGGTCCTCTTCAGGCAGATGGTGGGAAGGAATAGTGATCGTATAACGTATGAAACGGTTTCCCTGGTGCTGCCTGATGGCTGTGCTGTGGTGGCGCATAAACACTAACTTCTAGGTCCGAGTAATTTGGGGATTGAATGTACGATGTCTTTTGGCTTTTCTGCTTTCCCAGGGTCTCTGGTATCTTCTGAGTACGATGCTGCTGTTGACACTAAGCGCTTAGAAGGTAGATCTGCATCCGCACCTGGAGATTTTTGGGTGGTCCATTCTCTCGAGCATCCAAGAGGAAAAAATACTGGCCATAGTGCAGAACACACCTATCGGTCAATTCACCAGCGGCTTCCTCCTGAGCCTCCCCTTTCATCCCCCCCACCTCAGCTCCTTGGCTGTTCTGTTCAACTTAATGCTCTTTACTGATGTTACGTGCTTCCAGGGGATCAAAAAGATTTTCGGAGTCCTTTAGATATGTGTGAAATTTGGAAATGATGCCCTTGTACTGATTTATTCAATGATAGCTGGAAAACTTGTTACTGGGCAAGGCTGCTTCTGAAGTATTTGTTTCTTTAGGCAGTCAGATCAAGATAATGTTGAATTCACTGCTTGGAGCAGTTAACTCCAGAATCCAGTAGGTTGCCCCATAGCCATTCCTCTTACTGTTTCAGTTTATCCACAAATCTCTCTTATTCTTGTAAATTCTAAATGAAGAGATGACTCTCCCCATCTGAAAAGATTTCATTGCTGCTTGAAGTCTCCTTGTACTGGCAGGAAAAAAACCAACAATTGAGCTTTGAGCTTGAACTGAGAGACAGATAAGATCACCAGGAGATTTCCTCAGCAAATGCAGAATATATTCTTCTCTAATGGATTCTTAGTGCTGTCTGGCAAGTAATTGAATTGCTTGGGTAGGAAGGAAGAGGGGACTGGGTTGCCTTTTTTGTTGGGTTTTGTGTTTGTTTTTTTAAAGCTCTCAAATCTGTGAGGGTGTGAAGTGAAAGGTGGTTTCTCTCCATGATCCAGGATGTCTGTCAGACATAGGGGAAGCTAATTAAAATGTCACTATATGTACATGAGGGTGATGAGGCAGAAAGGACTGATCACATCCTTGGTTCAAGGGCCTTGTCTGTGTCTTTGCTTCTATCTACTCACTGTGAAATCTGCACGTACATCCCATTCTGGGAGTGGGAATGAGGCCACTGGGTAAATCTGGCTTCTTTCTCTGGGGTAAAGCAGAAAATAAATTAAATCCATTCTTGCTCTGCTGCAGTTACTAAGGCAGTCTCAGTCCAGCTGGGCGACAGCAGGGATGCTCTTTCCTCCCGTCCCATCGTAGTCGACGCTGCTCCGCTCTGTGTTGCCGGACCAAGTGGTAGGAGAGGTTGGCACTGGGGCATCTGTTTCGGTGCACAGCATTGAAGCAAAGCAGTGTCCTTCTCTTTCACATCCTTTTGTTTAAAAGTACGAAGTATGTCCTGGTAAGCCAAGGGAATGACGGAGAGAGATAATAACACACCCTTTGGTGGATTCTTTGGAAACACTCGGATGGCAAAGAGGTGGTCCAAGCCATACAGCCTGCATCATTGTAAAGTACTGAACAACAGCGAAAGGGGGGGTGGGGGGTGGGAAGGGTGATCATCAGGGAAATTGCTATAATGGTAAGATAATTAGAACGCAGAATGATTAACATTAGTCAGTGTGCTGCATTGGCAAGGACTATGCAAGTTGCCATAATAGGCCTCTTCCATATCAAACATGTGGTTTTTCAGCATTCAGTTTAACACTTTCATTTGACTTTAATAGAGTTCACAGCTCTAGTTCTTATGAAACATTGTACGATGCTTTTCCTCTCCTGTGGCTGCTGGAAGGACCTTCTTGTTTTCACTTTTGTGTCTACTGATTACCAAAGGATAAAAGCCACTCTCGCCGTGCAGTCGTTCTGTGTTGTTCTGAATGATAGCCAGACGTGAACTCCTAAGGCATACTCTTTCTGTTGTGCCTGATGAAAATGGACTTCCCTAAAAAAAAACCCTCTCAAGTGTTTCATAAAATGGTTGTCAACTTCTCAAGGAGAAAATACAAGGATTCAGGAGACTCGATACTGACATTCTCTTCTAAAAAAGACTTATTTATAAATGTCTAATGCATCAAAAGCCCCTGCCTGTTTGTCGTCCTTACCCTACTGCTTGGAGAGCCCCCTGCCAGCCCTCCGGTGTGGACCCCTGGTATGTCCCTTTGACCTGGCGAGGCTAAACTGGTGCAAGAAGCTAGATTTAGCACCACATTTAATCACTGGTTTTGTAGCCTGATTGAGTTTAGAGCAAAGCTTTGAATGCTGAATGACTTCAGTGAAACCCTGGTGGTCCCCCATCTCTACCAGTTGTTGCAGACTGGTGAACATTGTTCTCATTGACTACCAGCAACCCCACTCGCTCATTCACCGGGTTGTTTGATGTTTTGTCTCCCTCTGTTTTCTCTGGTTGCTTCTGACTAGGCTTGGGACATCTTTCCAGGACCTGCAGTGGCTTTCCCCTTGCTGTGCTTAGACATTGGTCGGTGGCTGTTGTCTGCCGTCTGCGTTGGGGCACAAGCTGGGCTTTCCCCTGCCTCTGTGGAGATCAGGCACATCCTTCAGTACAGCCCATAATATCTGACGGCGCTCTGTAGCAGAAAATCCCCCGAGCTCAGTAGTGCTTTTTTTTCCCTCTCATGCCTTTACTATGAAAATAAAGCCCATTTTTTCCTTAAAGAGTGAGAGGGCGCAGTGCCCAAATTCCCTCTCTCTGCTCCGGCGCGGAGCGTGCGGAGCCCTCGGGTCGCTGTAAGGAAACGAATTGCGATCACGCAGCTGTGCGGTGAATATGTAAAGAGCGCTTCGCGTGGTTTGTATTTTGTGGATTATTTTCTCTCTCCTTCTGACCCCACCTCAAATGAAATTCCTGCGGTTCATCCGTTCCTCTGGGCTGGGCAATCAGCAGATCGGCTCGAGGGCTGGAAGGAGGCGGTGGTCTGGCATACAAAGCAGTCGCGGCAGGACGGGGGAGCCAGGACTAATGGGGAACAAGGCTGGGAACGGAAGACAGAGACGTATGGCAGAATAAGATTCATTAGGGATCAGATTCAATAACTGTAAAATGATGAGAAGTTTATGATCAAAGGCTTACTTCAAGCATTTTAATGACACAGTCATTTAATCCGGTTAAAGCAGATAGATAAGGAGTTAAGTGAAATCTACAGCAGTCGTCTTTCTGAGCTGTTTATGAACCTGTTACAGGCTGCAGATCACTGTGAAAGGCACAGGATGGATGCCTGCTGGAGTAATTGGGTAGTATTTAATGGGCTACCAGTCTTTACAGGCTGATTTACGTGTAAGGTCGGTAAAACAATGCAAAGGCTTGTGGTTTATCTTAGAAGCGTGTGGGGTTCCTCAGCTATTTTTAAGGTGTATGTTACTAGCAAAAGTCCTGAATGAAGGAAAGGGCAGAATTTAAAACCTTTCTGTGCCAGGATATGTAATTCCCAGTGGGTGTCTCTCCTCTGGAAGTAGCATCCGTACTGGCTGTTGTAGTGACAAGATTCAGATGGGCTCTGACACTCGAACCACCGTGTCATCCACCATAGGAATTACACATCTGAAAAAGAAACCAGTGGGGTCAAGGGGGCACAAAATTTCTTCCGCATCTTTTCCCTCCACTGTTGGACTTGTGCCACCTTCCGTCCCTCTCTTGGTGACTCTCCTCGCTTAGCTGACTTCCTTCCCAGCTTGTCTTGCCCAACGCTTCAGAGCTCTGTTTGGACGGTCAGGCAGCGTGTTGGACGCTTTGCAGCGTGTGCTCATGGACACACTCTCAGTCCCTCCTCCTCTCTGGCTTTCAGCCACATGGCCGCTATTGAAGCCGGTTCCAGCTGGAGCGCTGTGCGGGTCTCTGCAGAACGCACCTTTTTCTATTTCTCAAGTAGTTGTTCTCCCCATCAAAACTCCTCTCCCAACGCACACACTCCTGGGTTTATAGCGTAGCTCACAGCTCCCGCGTCCCACCTGCCCCGGCAGTACCGGAGTACCTGCCTTTCATTAAACACTCGCTCGCTGTACACACGCTTTCCCCGGCTGCGGAGAAGCAAGCAGAGGGGGCTCTTTCTCTACGCACGGCTCGAGGCTTGTTGAGCTGCTGGAAGCAAAGTAGTCGCCGCTGCTGCATTGTCGAAGGCCGTGTTCCAGCCCCGGCTGCGCGTGCTGCGGGCACAGCGGCAGAGCTGGTATCAAGCTGGTAGGGAACCGGGAGATGGCTCGAGGCCATCTTGTTTTCGACTTGCACAGAAAGTTGCTGTCCCGCGGTGGTATTGATTACTTTTAAAATAGGGAAGTGATAAATGGAGATTTCAGGTGGTTCTGGTAGATGTGACTGCAATGGATGGAGGTGTTTAAATCGAGCCTGGAATATCTTCCCTACCTCATGCTGGTGTTCTTGCCCGTCCCGGGAGGGATGCACTGATGTCTCGCAGCAGCGTGGTCCCGTGGAGGGGCCCTCTCAGCTCTCTTCGCTTGTGCTTTGCATAGGAACGAGCTCCATCCTCTTATTCCAGCTTTTTTCCCCTATCCTCGCTCCCTTTCTGCTGCAGTGCACGGGGTGTTTGTCACAGCTGCTCAAAGGGTTGAGAGAGACCGGCGAAGGCTGAGCGGGGCAAATCCCTTGCAGCGTGCCACGGCTGGATCTTAAAATCTACATCGGATGTTAAGCAGCCTTGGGTCTTGTCTGCACATTCCCATTTCCTGAGAGAGAAGGAAAATATTTTCCTTCTTTGAAAATAAGTAACATTTGTCTTTAAAATTTGAGCAGCCATCTCTCTTGTCCCTCACTTCTTCAGCATCCCTGGGTTTTTTTAGCTACTGTTCATTCCCAAGAGCTTAGAGACGGAGCACTTGAGAGCTCACTTGTAGGGAATGATATATATAAAAAGCTGGATTTTAATCTACCTTCTGCCTCCAAGTACCTTGTTCTTTGAGGGTGCCCGTTGCACACTCTATTTTCACGTGACTATTTGAGAGACGTGAGTGATCTGGACCAGCAGCAGCTGCCCTACCGGGGCTGGCAGTGCAGCACAGTGAGCCAGGCACCACCAGAGTA
Organism: Vanellus vanellus; assembly: GCF_965231255.1. Taxonomy (NCBI): domain Eukaryota; kingdom Metazoa; phylum Chordata; class Aves; order Charadriiformes; family Charadriidae; genus Vanellus; species Vanellus vanellus. Next base: position 17,190,711 of record NC_138919.1, read on the forward strand.
GTTTTCCACTTCCAACCCTCTGTCAGGGACACAGGAGTGGGTTGGTAATCTCCTGAAAGCAAAAATCGGCTCCTTGCTGTGCTGCTCGCCGTGCTGTGGTGGCACCTCAGCAAACCCCATCCCTGACAGAAACACAGATCATAGAATCATAGAATGGTTTAGGTTGGAAAGGACCGTGAAGATCATCGAGTTCCAACCCCCCTGCCATGGGCAGGGACACCTCCCACCAGCCCAGGTTGCCCAAGGCCACGTCCAGCCCGGCCTTGAACACCTCCAGGGATGGGGCCTCAACAGCCTCTCCGGGCAACCTGTCCCAGTGCCGCACCACCCTCAAAGGGAAAAACCTCTTCCTAATGTTCAATCTGAACCTGCCCTCTTCCAGTTTAAAGCCATTCCCCCTCATCCTATCGCTACGTGCCCCAGTAAAAAGTCCTTCCCCAGCTCTCCTGTAGGCCCCTTTAGGGACTGGAAGGCCGCAATAAGATCTCCCCCTGAGCCTTCTCTTCTCCAGGCTGAACAGCCCCAACTCTTTCAGCCTCTCCTCATAGGAGAGGTGCTCCAGCCCTCGGATCATCATAACAGTTGCCATAAGCAAAGAACCCAGGGCTCAGGCTCTCTTGTTCACTTGTTTATAAATATTTGGTCAAGTAAGCTATTTATGAAGAAGTAGAAGGTGCCACGTAGGTGTTCATGAGGTGTAGAGGCAGGAGAGGAAGCTCAGCAGCAGCGAGAGGAAGATGGTGTTGGTAACACCAAAGGGGTTGGGGATGGGGCCGGTTTTATCGACTGGGCCTGGGCCTGGCAGGCAGTAAGGAAGGAGAAGATTCAAATCCCAGCTCTGTTGTGGGGATGACAGGGTGTAAGTGGCTTCTGGGCTGGTAAGCAACCTGGGCTGGTGGGAGGTGTCCCTGCCCAGGGCAGGGTTGGAACTAGATGATTTTTAGGGTCCCTTCTAACCCAAACCATCCTCTGATTCTATAATCTTTGCCGCAGTCGAGCCCTTGGGGCCACCAGCTCCTCCAAGGAGGTGGCATGGGCTGCCCGACCAGGTAACCCAATGTCTGCTGAGCATCTCACCTGGCAGGGCAGTACTCCGTATGTCGCTGGTTCTTTGCCTGGTAGTCCTTCATGTTGAATAGGAGACTATCTCATTTAATAGCTTTTGAGAGAGGCACACACATTTGTGTGTGGTTTAACTTAATATACAGACTGCGGAGCTGCAACAAAGGCACTGATCAGTTCTTACAGTTGAGATAGCATTCAGAAAACAAATTAGGGTTTGCGGTTGGTAAGGATCCAGGCAGAATTCATAAAATCGAATAGTATTCTCAAGTTCAACATGGACGAGCTCATTACTGATCCAGGGAAAGCAGGCATGTATTGAGGAATTAGGGATGTTTGGGAGTTTTTCCTTTTTGTATCGACAGGGAGCCATGTTAACGTTTCAGGGCTTGTTTTAACGTGGATTAGAATTACTAGCACTGGCTAGGAGGTGGTTGGGGGAAAACAAGGTTAAGACTGGTGGGCTGGGTTTATCTGTTACAGAAGAGCAGTCTGTAGCTGACTGCTGGAGCTGGCTTTCGCAGTGTGCCAGCTCATGATGTTCCAGGTGTTTCCCCAGGGCAGAACCATCATTATTTATGTCTGAACCTCTGCTTGATGGACGTAAGAGCCACAATGATGTTATCGTTACCATAACACGTGTGTGTTAGGACAGAAATAACCTGAATTACGTGGGGTAAATTGTGCTTGTTCAAGCTGTTTGCTTCCCTGCGCCACTTCCACTCTGTGGTCCTTCAGGTGCCTTCTTGTTTCCAAAGGCACTCAAAACTAGATGCTGCCTTCAGAGGACGGCTTGGGAAGATGGATGGATGACTGGCAGCAGGATGGTAGGTGGGAACATGAGAAATAGTTTGTTAAAGCTCTGGCTTTAATGAAGACAAACGTGTGCAGAATGGTTATTTTACAAAGATTGTGTTTACGGGTGGTCATGTATGTAGATGTGTTCGTGTAGAGATGTGTTCGTGTTTTGTGACTTCTTTTCTTGAGCTTTCACATCTCAATCCATGTTTGTTTCTGTCTTCACCATCTCCCAGAAAAGCAGAAGTCCTTAAAATAACTTTACTCCCTTTACATCAGGACAGAGACTCTCTGATTTAAAGCCTAAGGACCGTGAAAGATGGCAGGTGACAAACCTGCTTCCATTCTCTGATTTTTTTGCACCCTAATCACCAAATAACCCTTGTAGTTTTCCAATGAGTTGGATTACCTCTGTATGGATCAGCATGCGCGTGTTCAAGTTGTTGTTACGACTGTGAAAAAGACATTTCCTTTAGGGAAAAAAAAAGCACAATCTCAGTGGCTGTATCTTAAGTGTCATTCTGCTTTTCCATCACCTGAGGATTTGAGCAGCTCTGCCACTCTGAAATATTAAAATGAACATAGATTTGAAAGTATTTTTCTATTTAGAGGCATTGATTCTAATATAATTTCTCTACAAATTAAAACTCTCCTTGAAAAAGATTAAACTGTCAGTGATAACATCTAGGTTCTTGTTATGTCTAAGAGGAATAAATGCTGAAGTTACAGAATTGTCTGGAGGCTTAGAAAGTAAGAGGGGGAATTAATGATATGAGAGCGAACGGATGAAAGTATTGGATAACACTGTTTTTGAATTGGAGGAAGTGGAATGAGTTGAGTTAAGAGGTTTATGGCCAAAAAGAATGCCCATTTAGTCTGATCTGCTATATAACACAAAAAATACAGTTTTACTTAGAGAAATCTCTACCTAATCACTAGTGGTTGCTCGACAGCCTCTTTTTAATAAGATATCAAATATTGATTTAAAGATACTAAGCAATAGACAATGTATTGGTTTCCCTGGTCGGCCATCCCTATTAAAAATATATATTATTTCCAGTTCGCTGACTTCACCATGAGCTATTGGGTTCTCTCTACGCTTTTGTTTGCTAGATTAAAGAACCGTCTAGTGTCAGATTTCCACCGAAGACCCTGATCAAATTGCTTCAACCTTCTCCGTAGTATATGAAATAGTTTGATTTCCATTCATTTCTCATTGTAAGATGTGTTTTTCAGACCATGAATCATTCATGGGAATCTTCTCACAACTTTCCTTAATTTTCAACAACCCTCTTACGCATGCACCTCACCTGGATGCATTATCCCTGTAGTGGTCTCATCAATGCTGCATTCAGAGACAATATTGTTTCTCTAGTCCTACTTGTAGGTACGGAACGATTCTTGCTGTTCCTTTTTTCTTTCTTTTTTTTCTCCCCGCAGCATTAAATTGGAGGTAACCCTTAGTTATTAACCATGGCCAAAAGCCCTCCTCGCAGACAACGTCTTCCAGAAGGTGCCTGCTGTGTTGTATACCCGCGACGATGTTCTGCGCTTCGGGATGTCTCGTGATGCATTTGAATTCACGAGGAACGATTGTACCCGGCACAATCAGATTTCTAAGCTATCTTTGTGGGCTTTGTTGTTTGCTACAATTCCGCCTTTGTGTTATCTGCATATTTTAGTAAGGTTTTCTTATTTCCTTATGTATCTTAGAGAATGTGCGCTGCATACGATTGGCCGCAGAAGCAATTCGTATTGGTAGTAACTGGGAAATGCCACTGTTAGTTCATCAGCTTTTGGGCCATTTAAAAACTGCTGTAGTCTGATGTTGCATCATGCTAGCTTTAAAAGAAAATGCGATTCTGATACCTAGGCAAATATTTTACAGAATTCCTATTCTGTTATGTCAACACAGTTATCTTAATTAACTCGACTTGAAATCTCTTCAAGTCTATTCAACAAGACCTGTTTTCCATGAAATTGTGTTACTTGCTTTTTCTGATCTTTTCTTCTAATGGAGTTATGTATCAGTCCTGTCTTGCGAGTTAAGGGGATTCAGTTTGCTGCATTCTGGAAGCTTCATGAAAAGTGAACAAGGCGGCAGATAACTTGATCTGTAGGAGGCTCGCTGGTTAATCTCATTTTTCGGTCTTCACAGTCTATTCAGCAGCCAGTGCTGTCTCATTCCGACTGCAGTAAATGCAAAATGTGCCGATCGATACTGCCAATGGGTGATTAGTAATTTGCAAACTTCAGTAAGTGAATTCATCCGCTTCAAGGTTTTAAGTTGGAGAAGAAAGTAGAGAAGGAGTGATTGAGTGGGCTGAAATAACGGAAACGGATATTTCCTCTCAAGTGAAATGTAAGCATTGTTGAGCTCTGTTAAGCAAGACGCTGGCAGAGATTTGTACTCCTTCCACAGCGATTACAGAAAATAATATTTTTTTTTCTGAAATCACTAACATCAAATGTGTTTTTCCCTTATCACCTCTCTTGATCTTTTTTTTTCCCGCTGTTGACCTGCTGGAGGATAAAAATGTATAAATTTATGCAAGTAAGATTTTTATCGTTATTCTCGAGGCCACTTTTTGCTGGTTCAGAGAGATGAATTCTGAGGTGCTCATCTTCTATTCAGTATCAGTTTCAGGCAGAAACTCCCCGGTTTCTGTCAGTACATCCCAGATGCATCAGAGAGTATTTGGGGGTTCTGCCTGGGAAAGCAACTCTAAGTAAATGCCTTCAGCTCCCCCGGAGAACCTGTGTACCGCTGAAGTTTGCAGCTGAAGTAGCAGAAAATTTAAGGTATTAAAACTGCAATAAAAACAGAACAGTAACTGAAATATAAAAAGTGACCAGGTAATTGCTACAAAAGCCTAACGAAGGAAAAATGCATTCTTCCATAGCAAACATGATCGGAGCCCTGAAAGTCGGTGTGACTGTGTGCCGAAAGATGCCGTCTGAAAATCTGTAGTTGGCGGAGTACGCCACGGCTGTCTGTCGGCTGCGCTCAAAGAAAGTTGAAAAGACGCCTTCTCAGTTGCGGCTAGTCTGTGTTCCTGAGTTACACGCATGCTGTCTAATTAAAACTTAATGGCAAAGAAGTAACTACCGCGGCGCAGGAGCGTGTTGCGATAGCTGTTGTGTAAGGCTGAGCCGGCCTCCGCTCGGTGGTCGGTTACACCGAGGCTGCAGAACTGGTTTCCCACTGTGAGAGACACTAGAAAACTGGAATTTCTCCTCGTTCACAATTTTCTTTCATAAAAATGTTGTGATTCATGTTGACGATGAGGAAAGTGATGATAAAAACCAAAGCCTGAATTTTATACAGCAGGAAGTAGTGTGTTTTGAACGAGGTTTTGTAGGGTCTTAACAGTTTATAGGGTGACCTGGCAGTCATAATTCTGGGAAAACTCGGCAGTAAAATCTGAAATCATTGCCCCTTCACATCTCCGTGCAAAATGTGCTTGTCACTCTCCAGTCCATTAGCATGGTGAAGTAAAACTGCTGAAATAAAATCAAACAGGAAACAGGACAGTTGTATTTCAGACCATTAAGTTGTGCGCTGATTTCCAGACAGTTTTGTGTCTTCCAAATATATTTCAGGATAGATTCAAATTGGTTTTGGCTCAACTTTGTAGCAGTCTAAGCTTGAATAAAGGGGATGTGTTGTTGGAGATGAATTGATATAAGGCAGGTTTAGCATGTTGACAGAGTCGTTTTGCTAACGGGCCGGTGATCCCAGTGTGACGTTCCGACGTGTTTTCCCATATCTTTGGTTCAAATCGTATTTAAGAAAAAATGGATGAATAGTAGCTCAAGCTTTGCAGGCAACCGAGAAGTATTTTCCCCCAGTGGAAACCAAGAAGGTGTATGTAAGCAGATGGTTGTGCTGATCTAAGTCCCCCACGGGGACAACCTCACACAGCACACGGGCTACGGCATGGGGGATGTAGCTTATGTCACCTACAGAGGTGCAGCATAAATCGAAAAACCTGCTCTCGTGCCAAAAATGTTTTTCTCTGTGCCATGGGAGTGGAAGGGTTTAAACTCAAACTTTTCTCCGTAGACGAGGCTCGGGTGGATCCCTTGTGCCATCCCACGGTGTGGATGCCTGCTCCTCCTCTCCCCTCTGCTCTCTCTTTCCCTGCTACCCTACAGCTTCAAATTCCCCGTCTCAGCCCAGGAATTTATCCCCTATAGAGACTTTCTGGGTCTCATCAGTACAATGGGTAAAGCAAACCCAAGTTACCAGCTCTTACTTTCTCAGGCCATACGTAACTAGTGAGGGGTATTGATTTCGGTTTGATGTGATGTAGTTTATAAATATGCATGAGGATTTAGGGTTATTTAACTGTGCTTTTTAATTCTCCTTGCATTGCTGACTCTTCCAGTCGAGGGTTCCTTTGTATGCACAGCAAGCTGCTCCGTGACAGCCCTCTTCTCACTGCCTGGGACCTCTCTAACGTTTGTTAATCCCAAGTCTGTAGAAACTTTTAATATTCAAGGAATAAAAGGACACAAAGCAATGCCCTTCTGCACGGGGAACAAGGGAGCAGAGTCAGGTCCCAGGTTTCCTTACCTGGGACCAAAAGGCGATCATCACCGAGCAGGGAGGAGAAAGGAGATGGATGAGACCTTTTCCATGTTCCTGAAGAAGGGGAAAAGAGCTCTTTTCATCAGGGATCCTCCAACTTGCTTAAATAGAGTAAGTAACCTGATCAAGTGGTGAAAAGGGAGGGAAAATCAAACATTTGCCTATTTGCCCTGAGGAACTGGAAGCGAATGTACCCTCTGAATCGATATTTGGATGTTTTAGATACTCAGGTCTCTCACTTGAAAAAGAGCAGAGCAAACAAAAGAGGGTTCTGCATATTCAACACATCTCAGCGAAACTGCAGTGACTCTTTCTGGTGAATAATGTAGGCAGCTACATGGAAATTTGAGAAAGGTATGTACACGTGTATAGGTTTTTCTGAGATGTTGGAAGCTCCCTACTTGCGCTCTCACTTTTCATTCTACCAAATTATCCATTACTAGAGAAATTTCCACCCGGTACCTGGATGGATGTTGAGGTGGTACTGGGGGAGATGAGCTCTCCCCACGGGCAACCTGTGTCAAGAGACTGAGAAGAGAAGCACTGGAACAACAACAACAAAAAAATTGGCAGTTCTTCTCTCGCTCTTCTTCCCCTCAGGGCGTTGCGGGGACATGTTTTGTTTTCCTCATTTTCTTCTTCTGCTTGGCCAAAGCCAGAGGAGTGTGGGAGGCAATAACCTCTCGCAGTGAGAGGCTGCGGTGGAGCTTGTTTAACCTGGAGCACGTTTGCTATAAAACCCACTCAGACACTGCCCGGCGGCTCGAGGAGACTGTCAGCAATGAGTCCTCCAAACCATTTGCGTCTGTCATAGCTTCTATATGATGTGAAAGGCAACTTGACTTGCTCTTTAAGCGGAACGGCTTCCAGCTGGAGGCAGGGAATGTGTTAACCATGGCAGGTTAGCTCGGCGGTGCGGCCGGGACCGAGGGGATGTGTTCATTCCCTGAAAGGCAGTGGAGCTATTGGGGGTTTGCTTTGTACCCCGCTAGGGCAGAGTTATACATGCAAGGACATAGAATGGTACTTTTATGTGCATTAAATTACAGGATCAAAACGTCTTGGTGTACTTGAAGCCATTAGGAAGTCTCAGCGTTGCTGTTAATGGTGTCGTGGTTGACCTGGGCAACGAGCCTGTGCAATGTGTTTGCTGTATAAATACATGGCGTGATTGACAGCTCTTCTTGTCCCTTAGTTTTCAGGCTTGTATATGCTCAGCTCAGTTTTGATGCGTCCTGCCATCACATCAGATCACAAAGGCAGTGGCTTTTTACATAGTTTTTAATTATTCATGTTTCTTTTTATATAAGATACTATCTAAAAAAAAAAAAAATACCCCTAGAGGTTTTGCTCTTTGCTAATTAGATATATTAACTGGAAAATCTTATTACGTTGCAGTTTTGCTTTCCTTTATAAAAAGTCTTGGAAGAGGGACCTTTGGTATTGTACTTCGCTCTGACTCTTCCCTGCCTGTTTGAACTCCGAGGGTCCCGGGTCCACTCTGCTTTTCTCCTCTGGGATCTCCCCTTGAAGTCACCTCTCAGTTCATTCCAGAGTAGAGCTCTACATGGAAACACAGAATTATGGAGACATGAAAGTGAGGTTTATAGAGCATTGTTGGGAGGGAGAGCTTTGAGGGGTTGAATATCGGGATTGGAGTAAATGCTACAAAAGAACTCACTTCAAGTATCTTCTGTCTTTCTGGTCTGTTTGTACAGTGTCCGTATGTGCATGTTGCACGCAGAAGAAGAAAACAGAGGAGCAAAGTAGTAGTTAATTTTTTTAAAAAACTATGTGTACTTCTCTTGAAAAGCTGGGTTTGCTCTGACACTTCTCATCAGTATTGTTAACCAAAGGTGACTTCATTTGTGTGGGAAAGTTGAGGAAATGTTTTTTGAAATTCAGATCTGTGAGACCCAGCATTTCTCACCATGACGTTAAGTCCTGTCTCTGAAAAAGAATGTTTATAACTCAAACTATAAGCTCTTTGGAGCTGTTTTCAGAACCTACGTGCTTTCTATTTTCAGTGGCTTTCTCAGAGGTTTTTGAACCGTAACAGGTCTCCTCTGCACGCTACCAGAATGGAAATAATAGCAACTTTTTATGGACTTTGTTCTCTGGAAAGACAGGGATCCTTGCCTTGAAAAACCTAGTGTAGAAACCCTGGCATTCAAATCTCTGGGTGGTAACAAACCGTCCTAGAACAGACTGTGATTTTCTTCCATTTCAGTAAATGGACAAGCAGCATTTGAAAAGGACAGTGAACATTTAAATGCATTTTTTTTTTTCTTCTAGCTTACCCCAACACCATGCCATTCCATGTCTTGCTGTCCTGACTCTTAACCTTCTTGTCACGTTTGTTTGCATCCCAGACCTCATCTAAATGCCTCGCTCAATGCAAATTATAGTCTTGCCATCCTCCAGGGGATAATGCCGTTGAAAGTGGGTACAGAGAAAAGATCTCCTTTGTAAAACTCTACCTGAAGGGCTTCGGCACCTCTGGTGAGGCATTTTATATTATTACTCATATTGCAGCAGTGCCCAAAAGGTGTTACATGTTGTACCAGAAGATATGGTCTGGTGTTAGAGCGGCGTGATTAGGGTGATTAGAGCTTTTTGTCTGCGATACATCCGAGCTCTGACGGCCTCTCTGCCTCATTGCTAATTTGCTGTAGATGCTGCGGTAAAAGAGGGCCGTAGGGAGGAATATCAATGAGTACGTGTAGCGTGCAGATCAGCTCAGGACGGAAAAGAAAAAGCCCTGTAGAAGTTCTTGTGGGAGGAGCAGCTGGTCCAGGGGTTGGATGGTGGCATTCCTGCTGGAGCGGGGAAGGTAGCGTGGGATTACTCCTGTCCCTGCGTGGGAGGGTGAGGATCTGAGATCTGATGCGCTGGTGGGAACTACGGAGGAGTTACTGGGGGTGAAGAGGCATAACTCAGAGTAACACAGGTTACCTTCACCTCTGCTGTGCTGGAAATGGCGAACGTGGGAGTTCAGGAGGCCGTAGGAGAAGGGTTGCCTGAATCAAGGTGTATGGGCAAGAGGGCACATCACTGGGGCAAAGAGAAAGATCTTCCTGTTTGGGGGAAGAAGTAGCAGGAGTTGGACTAAGAACTGGCTAAGAGAAGGATGAAGAGATTGCCTGAGTGAATTTCTGCTGCCAGGTTTTAGGGTTGCGCGTGCTGCAGATGTACACACAAAGATGATGGAGAGAGAAATGTGGGAAAGCAGGTAGGGAACCAGCATGGGAGCCGGTGGGACCAAGCGAGCCCTTGCCCAACATCCAGCTCCTTCTGGGGTTTTTTGTCCTCCAACCGTTTCTGATTTCGCGTGTGCGCATACTGGCAAGGCTGGGAGGAGCAGGTGGTGGTTGTTGCTTACTTGTTAGTTTGCTTTGTCTCATCTTTGCAATCCATTTTTGTTAATACAGCTCCCGTTCCCGGGGCTTTAAAGATCCCTTCGTGTGGTTACCTTCTGCGGCAGAGGGGGCGGGGGGCTGGTGCGCTGGGGACAGAGGGAATTCTTTGGGATGCGGTTTACTTTGGGTTTTACTCTAATCACTTTAACAAGCCTGAGCAAAGAAACAAAAAGAACAAAACCAAGAAACAGAATTTCCATTAAAATGGCATTTCCTGAGGTAGGCTTAAGCTTTCCAAGACTGCCTCGTACTGGGTGCAGAAATGCCTCCTATATCCTTTTGTAGGAGAGAGTTGAGTAACTGAAATTATTAAAAAAAAAAAAAATAGATTAAAAGCTGCTAAAGTAAAAATAAAATAAAGATAGACCAGGAGAAGCTGCTCATCCATATAGGCAGGCTGACTCTAGTTAATAAGCTACTGCAACAAGAGCTATAAATGGGGACTTTGTGTGCGCCTTTTGGGTGATAAATTCCAATTTTCCCTTCCCACTGTTTATTTATTTTCCATCTTTGACTAAAATTTCCAAGGGGTATTGACGCAGGACAAACAGCAGACAGTTCTTGACATAAGTGCTATAACATTAACTATAAGCTGAAGATAAATACATTCAAAAAGGACTTCTAATGATTTGTGACTTCTCTGCTTTCATAATTCAGTAAAAGCAACGGGCTGTTTATTAGCTGTGTGCAAAGCCTGTGTGCCTGTGCTTACTCACAAATACCACGTTTTTGGAAAAGCGAAACAGTTAATTCCCGAAACCTGAAACCCTGGGAGAGGAGTGCTGCTGAGGAGTTCAGCTTCTGCTGAAGCTTCAACTGCGTAGAGGATCGGCGGTCAGGAGGCGGCACTGAATCCCAAGAATAAACTTGCAGGTCCCCAAAAGCAGCGTTGGCCCTTCTAGCAGCGCGAAGCATCAGAAATGAGGATTTTGCAAGAATTCAGTAGCTGAGCCTGACACAGCAAGAGACCGGCCAGAGGCCTTGGGGAACGCTTGGTCACAGAACGAAGACAGGAGACGGTCACGGGTGGGACAGAGTAAGCAGCAAAACGTGGTAGATCTGGACACTGGGGTTTATTTTAGAACCAATGAAATCAGACGTTTTGCCCCATTTTGGTTTTTCACACAGTTGTTTGCTCGCTCCCCCACCTCGGCGCTGCCTTCTCTGGGGCGCGACATCCCTTCCCGCAGGGAGACGGCTGCCGGTGCGGGAAGGCTGGGCAGAACATCCTGTCTGCTGGCGGTCACCGGTCACAGTCCTTACTGGCCAAGGTCCCTGGGCGTCCCCTGGCCTTCATCCCTGGGCATCTCTCTGATCTCCAGGGCCTTCCTCCACTTCCAGCATCTTTCCTTCAGCCAGGATCAGCTCCACCTTCTTTGCAGGCCCTCTTCTTTCTGGGACCACTTCTCTTTTTGAGAATTCCCCTTTTCGGTACCACCTTTGTTTCTGGAACACCAGGCCCCTGGTTTTCCCCGTCTAAATAGTCTAAATCATGGATCTGCTTCTGATCGACCTCCTAAGTGGCGATTCTGTCTCATGTCTCTCTATCTTTGAAGGATTCAGGATGTGCCACTTCTGTTTTAGTCCAGGTCTTACCAAAGTTTGCAACCAGGCTGTGCTTGCAGTCAGCAAGTAGCATCTTCTGCTCGAGAGCTCCAAAGTTCAGTTTTGGACATTCACCGCATGCAGATACCCACTTATCTGCCATGTGTTAGTGTTCCCAATTTAAGCTACTTTTTGCCTAGAAGAGGTAGCAAATGGAAGCCGGAGCATTCCCTGGCCAGTTGGATGCTTTTCAAACACTCCCCTTCCACCACCCCTCCAACTGATGCTTTATGTTTTATATCTGTATTTAAGAAACTTTCCCATCTGTCTCCCACAGATAGATGCAGTTTGTATTTCGGCTGTTCTTCCAAGGTAACTACTGACCCATTATTTCTTTAAAGCTGATACAATCTACTAAGCTCCTTAGATTGCTTCTATTTAAGTTCCCTGGTATTGAATAACATGTCCCAGTCCGGAAACCTTGGAGATTTTTCTCTTAAGAAGTCAGGATGGAAACCAATCCCTTAGCTAAGAAAGCAGCAGTGTGTATTGCTTGTATTTGGGTGGCACTCACTGTGTGCGAGAGTCGCACAAAGAAGAAATGGTCCTTTCCTTGAAGAGTTTCCAATCGTCAGCCTTTTCTCAGCAGGGGCAAGCGCAATCTGTTGCATTGCGAGCGAGGAGCGATTAAACTCAGCTGTCCATATGCTCCGCCAGAATTTATTGTGCTGCTCAGAAATCACAGTCTTTTAAGGCTGATAGACATTGAGACTATGAAAAAATAAGGCACTTAAGCGCGTGTCAGCCTCTTCTATGGGTTTTGACTTCTTTGCTTTCAAATGCGTTCAACAGGAGGAGCCTATGAGGATGTGAAGCCGGTTGAAAATCCTTGACAGCGCTTGCTGACATTGGATCCTGACAGTCATTGCCTCCTTGGGACGTATGAACGTCTTTAATTTCATTAGTGATGTTAGATAAACGTATTCACAACAGTTCGGTCTATTCCCTTTGCTACCAATTCTACCTTCTGATTAGAAAGATGTGGGGTAGATGAATAGATCTTAAATGCAGTTGTTAAGCGCTGAATGTTTCATCAAATGTAAAGTAGTCCACATGGTTTTAAGTACTTTATTCTCACCTGTGGGCCTGTGAAAGTGAGTCGAGTAGAGAGAAAAGCTTTTATAGCTCTTGGAGAAAGACATCCCTGAATTGGGACTGTGCAGTTTTCAAAGAACCAGGAGGAGAGATGCCAGAATAAGTTCAGCCCTTTTCAAGATGCTGTCACTGGCAGCTTTCATTGTTCTTCTAAACAACTCCTCTTCTAAAGGAAAAGTTTCTGGTTTTCAGAGATTAAAGCAATCCTGTCTTCATTCATTGCTCCGTCACTTGACTGATTCTTCCCTAATGGGGAGATTACTTAGGAAGTTTTTCAGCTATAATTTCAACATGTAGACCAACGCAGTGACTGTTTGCCGATAATATAATTTTAAAAAATGGCACGTAGCATCAGCACAATTATCTCCTCGGGGTGTTTTTTTTTCAAGCTGGGAGATGGCAGTGGGAGGGAGGGCGGCAGCGTCTGACTTGAGCCTGTGCCTCTGTTCTAGATGGCAAATTGGCCCTGTTGCAAATTCTCTTTTCCATAGTCTTCTGTCGGAAAGTTTATTGATAGCCAGCGTCTGACTAAGTAGTTCTGCCATGTCCCAGTGTGTGCTTGGAACATATTGCATTAAGACAATATTTGCGTGTTGCATCTGCGGTGGCTGTGACGAATAATGACTGTGCGATCGGGAGAGAAGTGGTGGGATGGATCTTCTCGGTGGTTGATGTGAGCTCCCCTCGTGCGTACCCCAGGGCATGTGTCTGGAAGGCTGAGGATAATGCATCAAAACAACTTTATTTCACAAATTGTAGAACATATTAACATGTGGAGTCAACAAATCATCTCCGTAAAATGTCCGGTGCCCTTCTGAGAGCACAAAAATGGTTTTGCTGCCTTAAGCACCAAATCAGCTAGTTAGCAAGATGCTTTCCAGGAATGAATAATTCACTGCACTACTAAGTGTCAACCAGACTTGGTTGCAATCAATCAAGATATTTATTGCTTCCTCCTAAATTGAAGCTCTGTGTACATTTTTCTGACAAATCTGAGTTACTGGCTCAATGTTATTCCTTGAAAGAAGAATCAATGAACGCCAGCAGTTCTCTCTAGTTCAACTTATTTACTCTTCAGCATCTCTACTATTTCAAATTTTTAAAGTATTGGGAAAAATAGGGGTAAAGAGGCGGTGCTGCTGGGAAGCTAACAGTAATGTATCACCTTCGGTCTCCGAGACACTGGCCATGGTGTGCTGTAATTTAAAATCATCATTAAAATGATCTACCAAGTTGCCTACTGAATGAACAAGGGACAGGGTGGCTTCCCAACAAAGGGACTGCCTGTAGGTCATATATGGATTGCATCCTCCAAGCATCTCCTATTTCTATATAAAGGCACCGTGAGCTTAAGTAGGTTTGGTCACATTCAGGCCAAGTTTCCAAACCTGAAGCACACTTCTCATGCTTCTTGGAGAAACCAGGGATACGTTGCCGTTTGTTGCAAGATGCTTTGTAACTCGGTTAAGCGATACCTCCTCGCCTGTGTTGGTTCAGCCCGGGAGCAGCATCTGGAGCCGCTCCTGGGCAGTTGTTTGGGACTCCCAACTCCCATTCAAAGAGCGTGGCCATCTCTTCTGTACCACACCTTTCAAATGCCACTGTTTGGTCTTCCTCATCAGTGGCCCTAGATTAGAAACAATTTTCTAAATGGACAAATCTGGTTTAGGTTTTCTCTCCCGCGATTTTCCAGGCTTCTGTTGCAGAACTGGAAGGACAAAATGCTGGTCAGTGAGACTGATTTATTGTGAGGGGAAGAGCAGCTGATGGAGGAAAAAGAGCAATTTACAATTTCCAGAGCTAAAGGGATTCCTGGAGGAGGTTGTTTGCTTTCTTCACTCCCTGGTTTCTTACCAGCATTAGGGTTTCATCTCCTTCAAATGCTGGTGAGATTTTAATGCTGTTTCACTGTCTCTTATATTTAGCAGTTTCCAGCCATGACTCTTCCTGGAGCCAAGAAAAGTCACTCCCAACTTTCAGAACTGTGAAAAAACCACTCCAAATGATTGAAGTTGCGATCCCGTTTTGGCTGTCTGGTATTACATACCCATGTGTCTCATCCCTTTCCTTAGGAGCTGGCTCTGGTCTGCACCGGTTCCATGGAAAGCTTCCTGCGTTTATTTGAAAATCCATAGGATGTCAGTAAATTTCCCGGAGATTTAAGTAACGCTCGGCTTGGTGCGGCCGCGTAAGGCAGCAGGACGGTGTGGCAGGGAGGAGGGTCGCCTCTGAAGACGTGATTTCTTTCCATTTCTGCCACGGTGCTGCTCGAGGGGCCGCGAACTGGAGGCTGCGTCTTTCCGTGCCTCTGCTCCCCTCACTGACCGCATCTTCAGGCTTTGGTGTCTGATTTGGGGGCTTTAGGTGGTACTTTCTTGCGGGGTTTGTACAGGACCTAGCACGCCGATCCCTGTCTCGCTTGGTTTCTTTAGGCATTACTATAATATAAACCAGCAGCGCTAATATTTTAGCTGTAGGGAGAAACGTGCTGATTTGATGTGTGCTGCATAGAATAAAGAGAAAGCTACTGCCCCTAGCCCAAAAATGAGAAGCATAGCAAATATGTTAGCGATCTCCCAGAAATGTTAAACGAGATGGATTCTGCCACAGCCTTTGTATCACAGGGGCTTCTCGAGAGCGTCGCCTGTCTCAGCGTAGTGTCAGACTGACGTGCTCAGGAGCGCTGGCGAGACCCGAAAAAAAGGCTGGGTGTGAGTGCTGAGCTTTAGAGCATGATTTTTCAAGGGGGCATGTTCTAAAAGGAGAGGATATATGGGCTGAAAGAGCTATAAGAGCCAAAGCACTGCAGCTTCATGGCGGGGCTTTATGGAAAGGCCGGAGAGATGTTTTAAAAGAATAAATAACCTGCAAAATAAACAAACTAGCGCAGCATGGGTTTGCGTGGCTTTCCTCCTCACCGAGATCCTCCTGCCGTCTCCTGCCTTTGCGTGAGCATCTGCAGCGATGGCGCAGGGCGAAGGCGCAGGCGATCTCTGCGCTGGGTGCTGGAGCCAGCGCGGTGGCGGCAGCCGGGGCGAGGAGGCGTGACGTCTGCCTGACCTCGGTGCTGCAGCCGGCGACGGGGCCAGAGCCGCCCTTCACGGCTTGTCAGAAATACCGTGGTACCGGGCTGCACAGGGAGAAGCGGGTTCCGCAGCTCTGATCTTAAGAGCATCCTTTTGCCAGCCAGCGTAAACCCCATTGCAAACTTTGGGGTTGAATCTCTCCCCTTGAAAGGCGAACACGAGAGGGAGGAGTGCCCCGACCTGCCTGGAAGAGTCCTGAAATGCAAATAGCACGAGGAGTTAGATAGCTGCCTGCGGAAACAGGTTTGTAAATGCTAGTGTGTTGCTGGGGAGAATATCTGAGAAGCCGGTGTTACAGCTGTCTTCATGCTCCCGCTGTTCAACATGGAACCATAGAATGGTTTGGGTTGGAGGGGACCTTAAAGACCACCTAGTTCCAACCCCTCTGCCCTGGGCAGGCACATCTTTCTCTAGACCAGGTTGCTCCCAGCCCCGTCCAACCGGGCCTTGAACACCTCCAGGGATGGGGCAGCCACAGCTCCTCGGGGCACCCTGCGCCAGGGGCTCACCGCCCCCACAGGAAAGAATTTCTTCCTAGTATTTAATCTAAATCTCCCCTCTTTCAGTGTAAAACTGTCCCCCTCATCCTATGGCTCCCCTCCCTGATCAGGGGTCCCTCCCCAGCTCTCCTGGAGCCCTTTTAGGGACTGGAAGGGGCTCTAAAGTCTCCCTGGAGCCTTCTCTTCTCCAGACTGAACAACCCCAACGTCTCCGAGCTGCTGCACGGGGTCCCAGTCCTTCAGTTCTCCCCTAAATTTCTCGTGGCCAAGGCTGTTAGTGGGATTATTTCTTCTCTTGGTCCTGCTGGCCTGTCTGTCAGGCCCAGGCTGTTTATCCCACCCCCTCGGTGGAAATGGGGTCACGAAGCCCCGTTGCTGTGGGGCTGCAGGACAGTGCTGCCCCCCCAGATGCTCCTGTAGGTCTGAGCACCACGAGGCTTGGGAAGCATGAGGACACGCGTCACCTGCCCAGTATGTGGCCGAGGGCTGGAAGACCGTGTACTCTGACTGCGGGGAATGCAGACAGCTAGGAAATGCACCCAAGGTTTCCATGCTTGAGTTCCCCCAGTTCTCTGGAGTGAGCTCCTGGGACCAAGGCAGCCCTTTGGGGTTCCCGTGTCTCCTGTGTTAGGGGGTTCTTCCCACCCCCTTTGCCTGGGACGTACAAGGGCAGATATGATCTCTATTTGTTTTTAACTTACACTTACACTGTAAAATATAGCGACCGTCTCTTCTACCCAGATGGGCAGATGTGGTTAAACTGGTTTCTTATGAGGAGCACTTCATTGGTTTCTCAGAGTAGTTATGAGGAACAACCATACCCCCTTTTTTTTTTTTCCCCTCTGGGAAACACAGCAGTGAGAGCATCTGCTGGTTTCCAGGTACACTGATGCTTTCCATGCCAGTCGCACTGGAATTCGAGGTTTCCAGTTGTGCAGTTTTAAATATATTTTTGGTGGTAGATGCAAGAAGGCATCAACCTTGTATTCTTGACTGATAGTGCTTCTGGACTTTGCTCTACTTCTTCTCCCAGCTCTAAATTGCGCTTCCCCTTTGCCTACGTAAGTGCCGGCGTCCTGCCAGCCTCAACGTCGGCCGCTTCTCCGCCGCGGTGGGGCCCATCTGCCTGGCACGGCCCTGGGAGCCGGCTGGCAGAGGGACAGCCAGCCGTGGGGACCGCAGCCCCCGCACCTCCCTGCTCCCAGACCCCGACACCGCTCACGGGCACCTGCGTCTCTGCGGGTGAGCACGCCTCTTCCAGCTGCCTTCTGCCCAGGTAACATCTCGAACGTGAGGTTTTAAAGAAGAATTGCAGTCTGGTTCCCGCAAGAGGGCATTGGAACTGTTGTGAGATGTAGCAAACATCGCACGTGAACTTAAAAAAGTGCCCAGCTGGCTCTTACCCATGGTCTGACCAGCCCAGAAGAGCGTCTCTGACCGCAGTGATGGAAGATGCTCTGTTGGGAGAGCCCACAAACGTGGCCACGCTCCCCAGCACTCTCCCAGCCGCCCGAGATGCTGGAGGATGCGCCATGCCCTCCCCCGCCAGGGTCCAGTTACAGAACTGTTGTCCGTGAATTTGTCAAACCCATTTTTGAACCAGCGCTGCGCCTCTGCCGGGCTCCGGAGTGGCGAGTTTCGGCAGAGGTGCTTTTTGTTATGTGGATGGAGTATTTTCAATAAAAGATGTTTGGGAATGGGATCTTCTGGGGTCTCTTACCAGCAATGACCAGCAATTCAGGATGAGGTTGCTTGGTCTCTGCTCTGGTTTGCATGAAAAAAAACCCACATAAAGTTCTAGCACGTCTTTAATGAAATGAAATGATAAAATTGGGATAATACCTACCTCATGCTGCTCTTGAGGGTTAATTAATGTTTACAAAATCACTTTAGGTCCTGAGATTTAATTGAAGGAAAAATATTACCATATAAAACGCCTTTTTATGCAGGCGCTGCGATAGGGTTTCAGCTGGGCAGAGTGCCGTGGAAGGCAGCATTAGCACATGCTTTACTACTTTTATGGTCGTGAGGCTTCCTGTAGTTTATATGAAAATTGTCTCTCTGAAATCACAAATGTAACATCAGTGTTTTCCTCTCACTTTGAAAGAATATTAATTTGCTATCTCAGGACTTGACTGACTATTTAAACTGCTATAAATACAACTCACCTCTGAGGAAAAAAGTATAAAATGAAATATCTGTTAACTTGCTTGGGACGAGCTGGTACAACTTGCTAATGACTCCACCATTGGAGTCGTATGGACATTGCTGGCTCGTGCGAGTAATAAATTAGGCTAGTACTGGGTGTCCTGCTGTAGCGTAAGGGGGTATCTGTGTGTTCATTATAATCTCCTGCTATCAAGAGATTTAAAATACGGCTATAAAATTTCATTTCTGGAGTTAAATTTAACTGTGGAGGTGTCAGCCAGGGAGCGAGCTCTGTTGAGTGGGGTTTTGGGTTTGGGTTGGTTTTTTTTTTTTTGAAAGAGAGAGTAGTAAGAGAAGGAGAAGCAATACTGGGTTTGGCTGACTTCAACTGCTGGAATAAAACTTTATGACTGCATAAGTGTCCCTTTCTCTGCTGTAATATTTTTTGTCTTTGCACAAAGAGCAGCACAGGTTGGGTGGACTTGGAGGTTGGATCGGTTACTCAGTCTGCTTCTGTTGTTTCTGCCCCGCAGGGTGACTATGACCCCAGCAGAACCAAAGTTCTTCATTTCAGCATGAACCCGGTGAGCTTGGCCAAGCAGCAGCGCAAGGAGGAGCAGCAGCAGCTCCAGGAGGAGTGCGAAAGGCTGCGGGAGCTGGTGAGGGTGCTCGAAGGAGGCGGCTCCGTCCCTGGGAATCTGGAAGGAGTTGGGAGTTTTCAGTCACAGGAGATTGCAGGTAGGCTGCTGGTTTCTAGTCGTGAAGATGCACTTATTCATCCGTACTGCCAGAGGAACCGAGTGCCAAAGCAGATGGAGACATTGCAGACAGCATGCTTGATGGAACGGTGACGAGGCAAATGAAAAAAGCCAGCTTGATGGAGGAGAGAGTGAATGTGTGGTGGCAATCCTGTGGCAGTTTGGTACGGAGGGTAGGTGGCAAGGATAAATAATAATAATAATCCATATCATTTGCTCATGATAAATGAAATACCAATACAACAGCCTTTATAGGCTGGTGCTGCCGATGGAGTCAAAGGAAATATTGCCTTCCTTTCAGGGCTGGTTTAGCCCTTGAGGTAGTACAGACAGCAGGAAATAACTTTCATAGCTGCAGGGAAGCAAGTGGTTGAAATCTTTTCAGACCTGGCTTAAAACAAATTAATATTGTTTATCAGTGTATATGTGCCCCATTAATCACAGCTACATTCAATATTCCATGAAAATAGAGTACATCTTTCACCGAGCTAAATACATTTCACAGAATCTGTGGCTCTCCCCCAGTACAGTCTGTCTTCCCTTCGCATACCCGAACGAGACTTTTTAGTACAGTAACCCCAAAGCCAACACCTCCAGACATGCTCTCAGACTCTCTAAATCAAGGTAAAGATATCAATGAAACGTGACCCATCACCTGCAACGCTGCGAGGGGCCCGGGCAGAGTCGAGTCATGCTGCAGAGCCCGAGAGCTCTTACTGCTGTAACTCCCGCGTGTACCTTGCCCTCAAAACGGTTTTGTTAGAGAAGAGAAAAATAAGAGAGAGCTGAAGGTCCGTGCGGACCTCACCTGTTGTGTTCCAGCAGCACGTACGTGGTCAGTGTCCGGCAGTCAGGATCCTCCCTCGGATGAGGCTGAGAGGGCAGAGCTTTCCTCAAAGGCCGTGTGTGCTGGAGGCTTGAGACCCACAGTGTCACAGCATCCCAGACTGGTGAGGGTGGGAAGGGCCCTCTGGAGCTCCCCCAGTGCCACCCCCCGCCAGAGCAGGGGCACCTCCAGCAGTGGCACAGGACACGTCCAGGCGGGTTTGGAATGGCTCCAGAGGGGGAGACTCCCCCCCTCTCTGGGCAGCTGTGCCAGTGCTCTGCCGCCCGCACAGGAGAGAAGTCCCTCCTCGGGTTGAGATGGAAGAGCCCTGGTTTAAAGAAAGTAAACAGAAGAAAATATCTTTCACTGTTACGACACCAAAATTCCCTGAAAGTAGCTTGCTTGTTTTCCCATTGCGCAAACAATAATACTTTATTACTGCTGAGAACGTGTTTGTTCCGGCATCTCATAGTGGATTATGGTCCTATATAGCCTTAAAAATATGACGGTGAGAAGTGTAGATGGGGCGGTTTATAAAGTGGAGAGCTGGCTGGATGGCAGAGGTACAGTGACAGCTTGTCACTGTTGTTAGCGGATGCTCTAACAAACGCGTAAGCGTTCAGCGCTTCCTGAGGGGTTAAGGAATGCTGCCTTTGCCCTCGGAGCTTCCCGCCTGAGACCCCGGTGAGGCTCCAGCGGTTCTTGGGGAGAGCTCTCGCACTGCAATTTGAATTGGAAATGCACTGGGGTTTAAGTTCCAGCAGATGCTGCTGCCCAGTGCCCTCGCCTGTCGTTACGCCCCCCAGTAGCCCGGCACATCTACCGCTGCAGACCCGCGCGGCTGCCGCTGGCCCCGGAGCCCCCGGGGAGAGTGCGGTGTGGGGGCAGAGAGGATGCAGAGGTGAGGGCAGCTCCGTGGCTCTGCCGCTGATGAATGAACCTCTGGGGTATCATCTCCAGTAATTAGACCATTTCTTCTGGGGGGAATGCGTTTCTCACGTATGCCTCCTGTGATTTGTTATTCATAATTATTATTCTGCTGCCTTTCACGCAGTTGCTTTTAGCTGTTTGTGAGGCGCTTCTGTGCTGGGATGTCACCAGGTTTGTCTTTAGCTTATAAGGGATGCATTTTTAAAGCTGTTTTCTCTTCTGCCTTTGATTCTGACAGGAAAACAAACCGCTCACTGGGTTTCAGGGTGTTTCCAGCCTCTCGTATATGCGATGCTTTTTTTTTTTCCTTTTGCCCCAGTCCCGTGCTGCATCATTCTGACTTCTGGTCGACTCAAATGGGAGAGAGCAGCAGCTGCAGAGGCTAGCAGGGTGGGAAATACTTCAGCGCCATTTATCACAGTCGCAGGAGGACCCTTTGCATTCTCAGAGTGCCTGTCAGGGCATATGGAAGTGGTTCGTGTAAACAAAATGGGAAAAGGGGCTGTAAGTGAAGGGTGGAGGAGCCCTGCGGATGACTGTCTTTGAGGCCAAGGCATGTGTGTAGTAAGCCAGGTTGTACGGAAAGATCTTGGGTTTATTCTTGTATTTTATGTACTTGTGCGCATCACTGTCGTGCACGAGGAATGTTGCCAGAAATAGTCCTAAACCCTCCTTTCCGCTGCCGGAGCGTTCAGCGATGCGGTCTGATGATGAAGCCCGCGTACGTCGGGGTGTGCGGGAGATGCTGCGGGTGTTGGGGCACCGACGGCGAGGTTAGCAGGCGCGTCTGAGCTGGCTTTAAATTAGCCAGATGAATGCCAGGTTTGGCCTTTTGGCTGGGGCCGGGCAGAGCTCCCGGCGGGTTTGGGGACAGGTCCTCAAGCACGCTGTGCAAGCTGCTTCCATTTTGGGATCGAGTCCGCAGGGCGGATGCAACGGCTGTTCCCGGTGTGGTTTAACAACACGGATTCGTGTGGCCGGAAAACTTACACTGTCTCTCTCCGGATAAGAAATGGAAGATCCAGCTTTCGCTGTTTTCTTAGGATCTCGACAGCTCTGCCCACAGGAACGGCTGCCATATGCCTTCCACTTCACCGTATTTTCGAGGTGCGAAATGGGGAGCGTGTGGCAGAAACTCCCTCGGCTCTGTTTGCCACTGTGCCGTTCGCTGCCTTCGGAGGGAGGTTTATTGTGCATCATAAGGGAGCGGGTTTCAGTGAGGTTTGTGGAACTGTTTCTGTACAAAAATACCAAGAATGAGAATTTTCCCTGCACCCCTTCCTGCCAGCTGCGATACCCATATGTCTGTTTATCCATCTCCCTCTCGTGACACGTGCCAGAGCATTCAGTTCGCTGAGCTTTCGAGGTGGGAGGTCCCTCGTGTCAGTGTTGAACGGGATGAAGGGAGACCGAAGGCAGAGCAGGAGAAGTGTGGGTAAAAGCTGGGGAGACCACAAAGGTCGTATGTAAGTTTGCCTTTTGCATTCTGACAGACAGAGGTAAATGTAAGATTTTCTCATCCTGTTTTGCCATGTACCCCGAATGGCTTATTGGCAGAGGTGAGGGATTTGGGTGGCCCTTAGCCAGTCAGCTTTGCTGCGTTCAGCAAGCTTATGTGATCTGCGACAATTATGCTTAAGGTTCAAAGAATCATAATTATACCGACCAAAAAGAAAGGCATTAAGGACGATGATGTTGATGGTTTTGATAATAATGTATTGGCCGTTATTAAATTCGCTCATTGGACTGGAGTGCAGCACGTTTTTTCTGATCCGGGTTCCGACTCCTGGATAGGTAATAAGGAAATTATTACTGTGGATGTTAAAGCTCATTAAATGTGACTCTATTAAAAATCAAGGTTATGCTGGACTTTAAATCTCTTTGAGCATAACCGCTGGAGGCTGCAGCACAGCCTGGCAACTTGCCACGTAGTTCAGTGGTCCTTTCCTCTCGTTTATGCCGTAATAGTCTCTATTAAAATGGGTACCAGGGCTATTGCGAAGGAGAGGTTTGAACAATGGGAGCTATAACAACATACTGTCCTTTCTCAAAGTATGAATTTACACGCGGGGTGGTGCGCTGTTAATGGGGCAGATCCGTGGCAGCCGCATTACGGGAACGGGCTGTAGGTTTATGGGGGTTTTGTTTCTCTCCCGGTGGCTGCCCGGGCCCGGGTTGTGTAAGAGGAGAGCACACCAAGGTCAGGCTGCCATCTGGGAGAGTCCTCCTGTCCCTGACACAGGGCTGCAGATGGGAACGGCTTTGGAAAGGTGGCGCGGGGCCGTCACTGCCCAGACTTGGAATCTGTTCCAGTTCTGCATTGCTCTTTCCAGTACTCTTCACACCTTCCCCCCACACGCACCTTTTGTATGTCAGGCTGCATCTTCTGCTTTTTTTTTTCTTCCACCTCCATAGCTTTAACTGTTTCTTCCTGTTTCTCTCCAGCCCATTTCTGTTTAGATCTTCCTTTTTTTGTCTTGTCTGGTCCTGGTGGACCGTTTAATTTTTCTTTTCTGGCGCTGCTAGAGATGGAGTTCGGTCTTCGTTGCAAGCAAATAGGTAGGTGGAGCTAATGGGGACCTGACAGAAGTAATGACTTGTGTATTGTGGCAAAGCACCCGTAGAAATGCGAATGCTGCAGGTGCTGATGATTTCCCTTTGGGTTCTTGTCTTAAAAGTGATACGTTTGACGGTAGGAATGGGATGACCCGTGGAAGCTGGGTCCTGGCTAAAGAATGCAGTGATGCGGATTTTCCATGAGCTCTCATGATTTATTGCTGTCCTGTAGGTACAGTGGAGCGTTCCCTTCTTTCATGCAGCCTCTCCCTGTGAAAAAGAGGAAAAGTGTTTTTAATATTCTTTCTGTTGAGAGCCAGGCTGGCACCCCTACCAGGAAGGAGGATGGGGAAATCAACTCTGATTTCAACCATCTGTGGAGAATTTAGCAAGCGAACTATTTTCCTGAACATAATCCCACCAAAAAGGAAAGCTGTTCATCCCTCTCAGTGGTTTCAGTGTCCTTTTTCCCTTGTTAGGGAAAAGTAGGCAAAGGGGTTCCTTGGTGAAGGACTGGGGAGTCTCGCTCTAGGGCTGGTGTTTGACCCGAACAGACACGCTACATCTGGTGTTCAGCAGAGGCTGTCTCCAGCATCGCTGCCATGCCAGGGCCTTGCAAAAATGTAATTAATTGGAATTAAATTGGGTAATGAATTAATATGAAAATAATCTAATCTTGCTGAAGTGACAAGCCAGAGATGGTAAAATTTGTCACTGTCCCACCATGCTTGTGCTCCTGATGAATGTGTTTCTGAGCACAGAAGGCGACAAAAAAGGAGCAGATGGAATTTAAAAGTTGCCGTTCTCCATCCGCAGTTGGCTGGGCTGTTGGTGCTTGGAAGCCTCGGTGCTTCCCACCGTCTGCGTGTAGGAAATCCGCGCACGATGAGGGCCGCACCTGCAAATGAAACCTGGGTCCGCCCGATGAAGGACTTTTCTGTGACCTTAGTTGTGGTGGGTGCGCACGTGCGAGGGCAGCACCCACATCTCCCTTCGTGCTGATGGCTCCCGGCATCTCGCTGGGCAAACATGCTGGGCCAGGTGGGTGCAGAGAGGACAGCTCTTCCGTCACATAATGCCTCTTCCGAAAGCGGGGGAAGGATTCATTAGGTGGCACTTCTCTCGCTGGTGTTTAACATGCCAATTCTCCTTCAGTTAACACTTGACTTCTTTCCAAAGAGACGCAAAGTGAAGGTCTAGGGCGTTTGCTGTCTTCGAATGCGAAGGGACTTTTGGCCAGAGCAGGTTGTTAGCCTTCCTGCCCTGCCTGTACTTCAAGAAAGTAATTGCTTTCTGCATAGCCCGGGTTCTTCTGAAGTTTATAAAGAGCTTGTCTTTGCCTCTGGTGTTTTGCTGTGCAGTGGTGACGTTCTGTCCTCTGTCGCTCCAGAGATGGCCACGTGTCCTTGATGGGGGAAGAAATCACTCCCTACCGCTCCCTGCATCAGAAATGTCGCAGAGCGTTAATGGGCACGACATAACCGCCGGGGAAAGCAGTGCGCAGGACGGGCGTTATTAGCAGCAGTCCTTGGGAGCTGCTTCGCCTGACCCACGGAGAGCCCTCCTGCCTTCCCGTGCTGACTGCGGCTCAGCAGCCATGCCTCCCTGGGGCAGTCCCCTCACCTCTCCCCTACTTATTAGCATTATTGTTTTTATGGCGCTACTTTCTCTCCTGCAAGACATTTAGACCAGTCTGGGACCTGAATAGTATATTAAGACTGGGAATAAGCTGGTAGTTTAAATCGAGCTTGCTTTGATTGCCGCCCTTATCATCCACATCCCTTTGTCCCAGCCCAGCACTACGGGTAGCGAGGTGGGGCTGCGAAACGTACCGGTTTTCCTACAAGACTGTAGCCAAGTTGGGACCTCCTGTGCTTCGGTATTCACGGCCCTACAGTGGGTGGTGGGGAGAGTCTATAAAAGCCTTTTACGTTGCAATGGCGTCAATAGATTTGGGCAGTTTAACCACAAGGGAGAAATACCCGAAGCCTTCTGTGTTCTCACTCAGCACCAGCGCCCTTCGATGGTAAATGCCCCTTCGATGGTAAATGCCCCTTCGATGGTAAATGCCCCTTCGATGGCAAATGCCCCTTCGATGGTAAATGCCCCTTTGATGGCAAATGCCCCTTCGATGGCAAATGCCCCTTCGATGGTAAATGCCCTGCGCTACTGAAGTCAGGGCAGGCACCTATAAAGAACTGGGTTTCCCGGCTTGAATGAAAGTGTAGTACCTCAAGAGGGCTGAAAGAAGCATTCTCTGGTAAAATAAAATAAAATAAAATAAAATAAAATAAAATAAAATAAAATAAAATAAAATAAAATAAAATAAAATAAAATAAAATGCTTTTATCATTTATAGCATTTGTCATCCAGATAGATTCCCGAGGTTAGTTTTGGAGGTAGCACAGATAGGAAGTCACGCAGCAGCGAATATATTGAAAACAGCGTGCCCGGCCTGTGGCGGCAGGCCATGAGTCTGTTAAACAACCAGAGGGACTCGCCCCCGAGCACGACTCCGTCTGCGTGCTGCGAGCGGCCGGGCGGGAGCGGGCAGCCCAGGGTGGCGGACCCAGCAAACCCCCCGGGATGCCCGAAGCCTGCAGCTCCTTGTGAAGCTGTGACACGAGGTGCCAGTGAGACATCGCTGGGACTTGCAGACTCCGTCTGCTGGCCGGGGAGCCCGAGGCTTGTAATAAATCCTGTAACGTGGTTCTGTTGTAGCTACGGGATGTGTAAAGCTTGGTGTCAGTCAAAGGTTACTACCCAGACTGTACTTAGCTTTCACAAAGAGCAAAAGAGCTGCAGGATTTCTTCCTGGTCCCTCTTCTCCACCCAGTTCACGTGTGGAGTTCCTGGAGGCCTCAGTCTTTCTGCGTTTGAAGAGGTGACCTGTGAACCTGCATAATACCTCCGTACAGCTCCAGGGTTTCCTACAAGGGCTTTTTTTTTTTTTTTTTTTAAAGCATCTCCTATATCTTGCTAGGCGCCGTGTAGATCTTGATTACAAAATATTTGGTAGAAGCACAAGCCTTGCTCCAGGGAAAATAAAGCCACTTTACCAAGAAAGACATAGTAAAATAAGTAGGGAAGGAGAAGGAAATGGAAAAGAAGGTAAAAAAGCATATGTGGTGAGGGGGACCAAATTTAAACACTGAGCTATGAGACCACCTCCGGTGGTTTCCGTAGCCATATGAGGAAGGAGGCTCCCAAGGGAAAGGTCTCTGGGCTTGGAGGTGCTGCCTCGAGTCTGGGTGTAATGGAAACGAGTAGCACTGCAAGAAAATACCCCTGGGGAGAAGGTTGCTTGTTTCCTAGGCAGAGGTGTTTTCCTTATTCAGTACTGATGGAGTAAAGTCGTGGTGTTACATCTGAGAAGGAAGAGGTCACCTGTGCTGAGGTGGATGGGAAGGTTGGGGGTAGCTAATGTCATTACAGACAGGCAGATAGCACGGCCAGAGGTAACTTCTGGGACCAGATAAACCAAGAGAAAAAGTGTGGAGAAACCTGAGCTGACAAGGGAGTACTGTGTCTCCTCCTGGCTTACTCTGTGTGTGGCTTTGGAGGAGAACCGGGGATAGAAACAGTATTTTTAAGCCTGCTGCCTTGGCTTTCTAGTTCCCAGTCCATCAGTAGCTGAGGGAAACATGAAGTGACTGTGAGGAAGAATTGGTCTCACTACCAGAAGCAGCTGTGCTCCTTCATTTATAACCAGGGGCAGTTCAGAGCCTTTGCAGGGAGAGAAGTCAATGAACAGTGGAAGGACCCGAAACCTTTCTCTCCCGTGTTTTAACCCCTTCCCACCCCAAATCCCTATAACACACCGTCAAATTTGTCCCGTATGGAAACTACCACATTGCAGATAGTGCCCTTCGTGACCACACTTCTTCTACATCCCTCTGGTTCTTCTCTATCCTTCTGGCTGATGGTTTCTTTATCAACCGGAGACGGGCCAACAGGCTGCTGAGCTTTATGGGCCTTGGTAAACTTTAGCAGTTGTGTTTTCCTGCTTGGGTGTCTGAGTCAAGCTCTCGTTATTTGGTTGTTGCTGCCTTGGTGGCTACGTAGCAGTCGGGATGCTCCCGCTAGACCTCTCCGGTCCAGCATTTCTCCTGAAAGGAAGGAAACGCGGTATTATCTGCAGCTGCCCTTTGGATCCCGCGGGGTTGGGGTATGAGCTGCCTCTTACAGCAGTTTGCATCGCAGAGCAGCTTTTGATTAGTACCGATGTGCCATAAGGCCTCTGGATGTACACAATTGAAAATGCTCTTTCATTCATCAGCAGGATTGAGAAGAAAGGCTTGTGCTGATGTCTCAAATTCAGGCCGACACGATTTCCCTGACATGAGAAAAACCGGCCTGCCAGCGTGGCGGAGCTTGCCGGCAGGGGAGAGCCTCAGATCTCTGCTCCGCATCTCGTCAATGTATTGTTTCTCCCGGAAATTAGAGCTTGATGCCTTTGTGAGCAGTGGAGAGTAGTGGAACCCTCGTCGAGGAACTTTGCGAGGGGTGTCGAGGTTAGCGGGAACGTCTTGCAAAGCCTTGTGCTGGCAAGGTGAACGTCCCCTTGGTCGGGGATGTTTATGAGGTTCAGAAAGGATGACAGGAATGGGAAAATACCGAACTTATTTACACTTTCCCTCTCGGTGCTATCCAAGATGGCGGTATTCTTGTTGTGGCAGGTTCATAACGGGGAAAAAAATTACTGAATTTGCTGGTTTTCTCTGGAGTCCTCATTTCAATTTCCAGGTAAGCGTACGTGGCCGGGAGCTGAAATCTGACTGTCTTCACAGAATAAATAGGGACTCCTTAACACTGAATCCCAAATGAGGTGGGGATGAATGTGTAGAGACTGAGAAATAAAGTATCTCTACTCGTTTCACGTTTTAAAGGGGAAACATGTGCAACTAAAATCTAGAAGCTGACGGAGACCTTTTGCACGGGCTGTTCTCCTGGTTTACCTGCCTGGCTCTGTGGGAAGCTGTTTTTCCTGGGAAATACTGTTTTCCAGTTGTGCCCCGATTTTTCTTATCACTTCCTCTGATTATTCAGGGGCTGTAAATGAGGTAAAATAAGGTTGTTTCAATACTCTAGAGCAGCGGCTGTATTTAAGAAGTTTCTATTTGATGAGTAAGTCGATGACATTGCATTATGTGAATTTGATGTGCAAACTTGTCACTGAAGTGTAAACATAGTGACAGCAGGACCAGCAATTCCCAGCCTAATCAAGTAAGCCGAGTAACACAGTCTTTGAGCTATAGAGTAATAGCGACTGATTTACATATTAAAATGAGAGAAGCTCCACAGATCCAACAATGAAGTTGATATTTTAATTGCATAAAAGTCAGGAGATTCAAAGTTATATTTCCTGCATCAGTTCATTTGTCACCCACATGTACTTGTAGTATTTTCAATGACTTTATTTGGTATGAAACCGATGTGGATTAAAATACATGGAACGCTGGCCGTGGAAGAAAGGAAAGCGTTGGATTTGCTGGGTTAGAGAGCAGACTAAGAGAACTGAGAATTTCTCGGTCTGTTTAAAAATAGTACAAACAAATTTCAGGTAATTTCTTTCTTAATATTCTGGTAGACATGTTGGGAGGAAGGGAGAGGGAGCTATATTCACATGCGATGGAAAAAATTCCCGTTGATCTCAATAGACCTTGAATTCTATCCTTAACTTCTTGTTTTCTTTTTAAGGAATAAGCTTTATTTAATTGCAAATTCACACAAATGCGCTAGTACCACTAAGAATTACATCGATATATAGATTCTGTCCTTGGTGTTTATGCTGGTTTCACAGTACTGATCTTGCATTCAGATAAGCGTGCACGTATACAGCCACCCTTATCTCCTCCCGCTGATGTTCTGATAGATGAATGCTCGTTCCCTGCGCTCACAGAAAGCTATTCACATGCCAAGTCTGACGATTTTTTTATAATCCTTCTTTGAATTAGACTACAAAAAGAATGTGTTTGAAAAGGTTAACTAATGGGTACGCTTTTCTTCCTGATGAGGAGAAGAAAAGTGGTGAAGCGCTGAAATATGGTCAAGCCCAAGTTTTGATCAGGCTTTTCTAATCAAATACATTCGAGGCGGTGAGCAAGTAGGAGAAATGTTAATCCACGGTGGATTTATTTGGAATGGAGAACATTTATTTGGAAAGCAATCAGCGTATAAAAGCAGACACTTGTAATTACTTTGCCATCTTAATCATGGCGCTGACATCAGTACCACGACGTGATAACGTTGTGATAGCCTTTGAATGCGGTGCTGACATCAGGCTGTCAATGGGAAGGGGGAGAAGCCTCTCTTGCTATCTTCACAGGCATCCGCCTGGTTTGCTGATGTCCAGCTGTGCTGGGCGGCTCGGCCCGTGGCTACCAGTCACACGGTAGCCTAAACATAAAGGTGTTAAGACCCTCTCAGCTCGTTTGGAAAAAAGTCAGTGCCTTGCATTCCCCTTGGGAATCCACCAGTGACGGTACCGCGGCCGGAGCGCTGCCGGGACAAGCTGCCGGCGCGGCGCAGGGCGGTAAGGAGACGGCAGCATCCTGCACGGTGCTGGCTCTGGTGCCATCCTCTCACGCTCCTGGCGTGATTTTGTGCCAGGGAGGTGAAGGCGTGGGGTTAAACGTAGCGAGAGGTAAAGCTCAGGGGGAGGTCGTGTCTGTCAGCCCGGGATCTCTGAGCATCTGGGAGCGATCCATTATTTAGACTAAACTAACGCTACCCGCTGTGGTTTATGTAGTCACAACAGCTGATGCAGTCAACTCTGGGTATTTCAGTTTTTCCACATTTTCTCCATTTCACTGCCAGGTTCTGTGGCACGAGCTCCGGTCAGAGGGCAGTAAGTCAATCCAGCCTCCATTAGGGACCCATGTATTCATTCTTGTATACAGCCGGCTCCAGCTCGATGGATGAAAATCAGACGGAGGAAAAGCTGGTTGAAATCAGATTCATGAATTGCCTTTTCACTCTCCGGCTGTCTAAGTGTGTTTCTGTCTGTATTGAATAGAAGAGTCTTGATGTGTCCTGTTGGAGTACTGTAGCACAGGGGGTTCTTGGGTAGATATGCAGCTTTGTAAAGTTACCTTCTGCGATGATCAGATGCCATCACAGGTGTGCAGCAGAAGTATTTAAGTTAAATAGATCAGAGAGTTCTGTAAGGAAGGGCCGGAGGCAGCGGCAGCATCCCCCTTCGCTAGGGACTGCGGATGTGTCATCAAAAATCTCGCCGCGAGTGGCATCAAAGGCGATGCGCAGATCTGAAGGATTCAGCAAAGGTTTTGTGAATAGGCTGATAATGACAACGGCGTGTGATTCCCCTTTTAGACTGCCATATTGCGATGACTTCCCTGAAATGAGGCAGAATTCAGGCGAGGGGAAGTTTCCCTCTTGTTTTACAAAAGCAGCAAAAATAAATCCTAAGTTAGAACTGGTGACGTTACATCTGCGTAACAGATGGGGGCTAAAGGCGATTTCATCAGCAGCCGCCATTCGAAGCGACTCCTGGTCAGGTTGTTTCCCTGATAACGTCCCTTCCTCGGGACGTGGGCAGCGTGCTGATGCCTTTGCAAGCTCCCCGCAGAATGTATTTGGGCTCCCGCGGTGCCACAAGGGGTCGTGGAAATTACTCTCCACTTCCATTTCAGAGCACTTCTTTCTCCTATAGGATCCTTCATATTTAACAACCTGAAAAACCCACAGAAGGAGGAGGGCAGAGTTTCCCTGTGCTTGTATTCTCAAGGCCCTAGGAAGTTTTTGGTGAAATAAAAAATTTTAAGAAGAATGTTCCCACATATGCAAAGTCTTCATCTGCAAGGTGACATCCTACGCCAGACGGAGAGGGTGCGCGCAGCACTTGGGAACAGATTTAAAGCTAATGGCATCTTAGTTACGCCTCAGGTAGCTCTGCATACACGGCTGTTAACCCCAACAGTTAGAAATAAGTAAGGTTAAAAATTAGAACTATGCTCAACGTGAGCCAGCAGTGTGCGATGGCAGCCCAGAAGGCCAACCGTACCCTGGGCTGCATCAGAAGAAGTGTGGCCAGCAGGGCGAGGGGGGGATTCTGCCCCTCTGCTCCACTCTCCTGAGACCCCACCTGGAGTACTGCCTCCAGCTCTGGAGCCCCCATGGACATGGACCTGCTGGAGCAGGGCCAAAGGAGGCCATGAAGATAATCAGAAGGCTGGAGCCCCTCTGCTGGGAGGACGGGCCGAGAGAGTTGGGGCTGTTCAGCCTGGAGAGGAGAAGGCTCCGGGGATACCTTATTGTGGCCTTCCAGTGCCTTGAAGGGGCTTCAGAAGAGCTGGGGAGGGACTTTTTACAAGGGTGTGTAGTAACAGGATGAGGGGGAATGGCTTCAAACTGGAAGAAGGGAGATTTAGAATAGATATCAGGAAGAATTTTTTCCCTGTGGGAGCGGTGAGCCCCTGGCACAGGTTGCCCCGAGGAGCTGTGGCTGCCCCATCCCTGGAGGTGTTCAAGGCCCGGTTGGACGGGGCTGGGAGCAACCTGGGCTGGGGGGAGGTGGCCCTGCCCAGGGCAGGGGGGTGGAACTCGGTGATCTTCAAGGTCCCTTCCAACACAAACCATTCTCTGATTCTATGATTTCCTGCAGACTATGGAAATACAGATTATGGACAAGCATTCCTGTTAGTCTTCTACGAGAAAGATTGTGTTTTATACAATAAAATTAAGCTGTACCAAAAAAAAACCTCTTTGGACAGAAAAAAGCATCCAGAACCCTAGACATCGCTACAGAAGACAGATTCAGCCAGGGTGAATCTGGTGCATCTATGTTATTTGCGGGCATCCTCAGACACCATCTCCACCGTTGCTGGCACGAGGCTCACTGGGGAGTGCTATATACACAGCTCAAGGAGGGACCATTTCACATGCACAAAGTCTGATTGGGAGAAACATCTGCTGGGCACTTGAGTGCTGGCTGTATTTTTTAGGTACAGAGCACTGCACTGAGTGTTCACTGAGTGTCTGATCTTAGGAGTCCAGTTTCCCCAGAAGGCAGCACAGTAAGGACTGGACTCAAGTAAATAAAACCTCCTCCAAGACTTGTACGAAGCAGTGTAAGGAATCATAGAAACATAAAATGGTTTAGGTTGGAAAGGACCTTGAAGATCATCGAGTCCAGTCCCCCGCCATAGGCAGGGACACCTCCCACCAGCCCAGGTTGCCCAAGGCCACATCCAGCCTGGCCTTGAACACCTCCAGGGATGGGGCCTCAACAGCCACTCTGGGCAACCTGAACTCCAAACCAGGTAGGGCAGCCCCAAACTCTGCTGCTCCCCCAGCAAACCCCCTTGGGAGCGTGAGGATCACTCCCTGCCTTCCACTCCAGCAGGTAACGCGAGTGCCACTGCCTCTCCAATACTGCTCTGATTTGAACTAACAACAGTACGAGAGGTTTTCAGTTCTTCCAGAGCTGCCTGATGGAAGAAATTGCCGCCCAAAGATTACTGCCACAATCTCTTTAGACTCTGCAAGCAAGAAAAGCGAGCGCAGAGACTCATGCCCACCTCCCGCGGGCGCTGCGAGTCTTAATTAGTATCTCTAGCATACTCGGAGACCTTTGGACAGAGGGTGCCACAGAAGTGGAAAATATTATCGTCATTATGCCTGCCACCACAAGCGCTGGCGTTCGAGCCAGAGACTTCACAGCAGATGGCGAAGGCGCTCGCACGGCTGCGGTCATCATCTCCCTCCTCGCGGACTCTCCTCGCTGGAGCAGGCGTCACCTCCTCATGTCTGAAGAGCAAAACAGAACCTGCGCTGTCAAGACCGCATCGCGCCGGTCAGCATCGCTGACACGTTCAAACCGGCCAGTGCTCAGATCACTAGAAAGTAAATCATCCAAGGGACTTTCTAATTAAAAAGAGCTTCACTTCCACGGCAGCGCTTTCTCCCGCCTGTCACAGCCAGCCCTCCCCCGAATTCTGATCATTAAAGGGAAACAACAGAGAATTAGTCAGTTTTTGTTAAGTGTCAAACATTCCCACTCTAAACCGTGCGCAAAACAAGGAGAGACATTTTATAGCTCTCAGAGCAACTTTATAACTTCCTAAACACTATTTCTGTACCTCTCGCTAATTGCTCATTTGCCCGGCTCCCGCCGCCTTCCGCAGAGGAGAACGGCAGCGTTTAACATACTGCCAGAATTGGGATATAGAATCATAGAATGGTTTAGGTCGGAAGGGAACTTAAAGATCATCCAGTGCCACCCCCTGCCCTGGGCAGGGCCACCTCCCCCCAGCCCAGGTTGCCCCCAGCCCCGTCCAACCGGGCCTTGAACACCTCCAGGGATGGGGCAGCCACAGCTTCTCGGGGCACCCTGCGCCAGGGGCTCACCTCCCCCACAGGGGAGAATTTCTTCCTAATATCTATTCTAAATCTCCTCTCTTCCACTTTGAAGCCATTCCCCCTCATCCTATTACTACTCGCCCTTGTAAAAAGTCCCTCCCCAGCTCTCCTGGAGCCCCTTCAAGGCACTGGAAGGCCACAATAAGGTCTCCCCGGATCCTTCTCCTCTCCAGGCTGAACAGCCCCAACTCTCCCAGCCTGTCCTCCCAGCAGAGAGGCTCCAGCCCTCGCAGCATCCTCATGGCTCTCCTCTGGACACGCTCCAGCAGGTCCACGTCCTTCTAATGTTGGGGACTCCAGAGCTGGAGGCAGTACTCCAGGTGGGGTCTCAGGAGAGTGGAGCAGAGGGGCAGAATCCCCCCCCTCGCCCTGCTGGCCACACTTCTGATGCAGCCCAGGATACAGTTCGCCTTCTGGGCTGCCATCGCACACTGCTGGCTCATGTTGAGCTTCTCGTCAATCAGCACCCCCAGGTCCTTCTCCTCAGGGCTGCTCTCCAGCCATTCCCCGCCAAGCCTGGATTTGTGCTTGGGATTGCCCCGACCCAGATGTAGGACCTTGCACTTGGCCTTGTTGAACTGCATGAGGTTGGCTTGGGCCCACCTCTGCAGCCTGTCCAGTTCCCTCTGGATGGCATCCCTCCCCTCCAGCGTGTCTACCTCGCCACACAGCTTGGTATCATCAGCAAACTTGCTGAGGGTGCACTCGACCCCACTGTCCATGTCACCGACAAAGATGTTGAAATGGATGAATAACATTGTGCGGACCATCAACACAGTAAACCCATGAGAAAGGGAGAAATTCGACCACAAATCTTTAATGCGTGATCCCAGCACTCACACTCAGATTTAAAGATACGTTCCCATGAAGGTCCACTTAACGTACTCTTCAGTTGGGTAGAGATGCACCTGTGAAGCTCTTCCTTCCCCTGAGAGCAAGGTGTAAAATAAAACCTGCTGGTTAAGATCAAAGATTCACCTGCTATCCACCATCTCGAAGAGGAAAAACACTGTTGTCAAGTGTCATTATACGGTGTGTAAGTGTATTTCAGGCTATTAAAGACAGTTATCCTCAGAGATTTATACATAACATGTTAAGATGGGGGAGGGTGGGGGAACAAACCCTCGCTGTGTTTAATTATTGCTGGGTGCTGCGTGCACTTTTCTCCATTATTTACTTAATCTTAAATGCCAGATGCTAAAGGGCACCAGCATCAATTAACTGCTTAATTAGACTTGCAAAGAAATCATGTAATTTAGTTATAGGCAAATTAAAAAAAAAGAAAAAAAACGCACAAAACAGAAGCTCAGGGCTCTCTCTGCAATCATTTTTAAAGCTCCCTACACCCATTGTTGGCTTTCGTCGCTCGCTGGAAACTCTCTGGAGCTCACTCTGTGCCCCGCAGGGAGGCAAATGCCTGGATGCTGCATCGCTGCTTCCTCGCCGTTCGCAGGGGGGTTACCCGCAGCTTGCTTTGGTGCGCTCCGCGTTCTTTTAATAGAGTCGACTGCCCTTCCTTAGGCCTCGTGTCATCCGCACCCCCCGCAGAACCCGTCCTTCGCCCCCTCCTTGTGACCCGCATCCCCCTGGGGCTTGCGCCGGCTGCTTCGGTGGGGAACCGGCCCCTCTTTCCGCTAGGAGGACTTTTGTGGTGAACGCGTTTGTGCGTTTTGCGGTGTGCTGTAGCGTGCAGCCAACAAAGCGCCCTCTCCTTAGCAAGAGGAGCGCTGCTTCCCTCACTCCGGAGCAATAGGAGGGAAAATGCTTCTATTCCATTAGTTCCCACTCTGATGAATAAGAGCGTTCACAGGAGTGGAGCGCGTTCGGTTTTGTTTCATCAGGGCCCACAACTCTGAGTCTTTATCTTGCAAACAGTAACAATCAATGCCTTCTGCTTGTGTATGCACTAAGTTTTCCTTGCCTCGAGGTGCTGCCGCCTCTCTGCCTCTGTTACCACTATTCTCACGCCGGTGTCAGCAGCGTTGTCGTCTCAGTGCCTTTGCAGCATCCCGTGTTTTACAACTTTTGTTTCTTTCTTAGTACCTACATGCTGGAAGCTGCTGACGTATTCTTTTTTTCTTCTCAGGTGTCCTGAAACCTTTCTGAAAACAGGGTGGTGGTCCGTTTCTCCGAGCTTTGCTCTCCCTCGGTGCCCGTACTGTCTCAACGCTGCTCTTTTCCTTTCTGAAAATCCGACCGAGCCCTTCCACAGTTCCTTATTTCTTCAAAGGACTGTATAAACATTATCTAATTAAGTATATATAACATGCCCTAAAGTACGTTAAGGGAAAACTGCAGCGCAGCATTGAAGTTTCCAGTCACTCGATCCAGTGTAAAATCTGATTGAATCACTAATTATTTCCCAAAACGCTGTGCCTAATGACACGGATGAGGACGGGAAGATCTGCCGCCCGCGAGAGGGGGGCGGGCGGGCGAGCTCTGGGGCGGCTCCGGAGTTGGTTTGGATGTGTACGCTCAGGTGAGGAACACGAAAGCAACAAAAAAAAAGAGAGGAGCTATAGCATTTGGATCTTTCCTGTTTTGATATATATAATCAGCTTCGCATTTCCTGTTGAAATGTTCATTAAAATTGCAGCCCCTGTGATTATGCAGCTGCCTAATTCAAATCAATGGGGCTCCTGAAACAATTTCAGATATTTTTAAATACTGCTGTAGAACTTCCTTGTTTACAATGTTATGATTAAGTGACTTTTTTCTAAGTCATCTAAAGCATTAATAAAAATCTCTTTAGCTTTTCTCTAATTTTTTTTTTTACTCTGAGCAGCTGCAAATAATGCGAACCTTGCTTTATGGCTTTATCTCTTACTTCTTAGTGCAGCGTGTCTATTTGTATTGATAACTAAATCAGAAGCCAAATTACACAAGTTCTTTATAATTCCTAGTAAGCCATAATGGACTTCTTTTGTTTCAGAATCCTAATACAAATAAATAAAATGAATAGAGCAGCAGAATAAATAGCACTGAGAGTACAACAGCCCTGCCTTGCTTCCAGCTCGCTAACTTTTGGAAGCAAGCGTTGATAATGTCTGCCAGCTAAAATACTTTGCTGTTAGAACTCACGCATGGCTGTCCATAAGGAAGATCGTAATATCCTAAGGGTCAAGAACCTTCAGTTGGTCTCATACTGAAAGAGAGGTCATTTTAGTTTTACTGGAAAGACGCTTTCAAGGTGATTTCAGCTCTTCTGCTTTGGAACGCCTCAGAGTGATGCCAGGCTTCTCCTAAGTTTGTTTTAATGACTTTGGGTTTATTAGCTTTTCGCTTTTCGAATAACTCCAATCCCTTTTACTGTTTCAGAAGCCTTGGCACGATTCTGATGTGTTTCAGTCGCAAACTTTACAGGAAAATACCTAAATCAAAACACTGTGGGAGAGAGACCCTGTGAAGGAGCAGATGTTTACAGTCTCTGACTTCTGTGGCTGAGAAAAAGCAAACACGTTTCTATAAAAACGCAATGTGGGAAAAGCGTTTGAGTTGCCTGTAGCTTAGTGCTTCACCTGCCCGGGGAGGTATCTCTTTTTTCTGCGTGTGCTTGTATTACCTTACCCCGGCTGTGCTTAGGAGCTGCCTGGTTGCTGGGTCGTGGTCCCACTGGGCTGGCGGGAGCAGTGGCAGGGCTGGCACGGCTCAGAGCCGCTCTCTCGGCTCCTCAAGCCCTCGCTGAGCACAGCTGCTCGAGCTGGTGCTGCTAGCTCCAGCATCGGGCTGGCCAGATGTTACCACTGCAGATGTTTTAGCACCGCGGTGGGGTTGAGCCCAGATGCTCTGCTACCACCGTGCCAGCGCTGCTGTCCCCGTTACAGCAACGTCCCTGGTCACAAAAGGGGGATGAAATCATGGCAACTGGGCAGGTCAAAATTGGTCAGTGGTGACCGGCCGTTGCTAACTGTACCGTTACTGGGTTTAGAAGCAGATGAAGATTTTAAATGAGCTCTTGTTCTTTGGTGCCGAGGAAGCGTGATGCAGCCTGTAGGACGGAGAAGTGAGTGTTGTTATTTAGATCTCATCCTGTGCGTCCTCTCCCTATTCAGGACTTGTGCACCTGTTAAAAGTTGGAGGTAAATGCTTTGGATGTGACCGTGGGAAGGGAATGCGCTGGAAGAGGACAGGAAAGACCAAAGCTTTTTTTTTTATTTTAACAGAGAATAGGTTGAATGTGATTCGGCCACTGCACCTTAATGGGTAATCCCCACTCTGAGCCTCAGACGAAAAGAAAAAATCTGTGAGGCCAGGGATAACGCAAGAGGATTTTTGCAGACTTTTCTCAGATGTAAAGTGAGCTACTGAGTAGCACAGCCTTTAATGATAACTTTTTCTTCGAGCACAGAGCTAATTCATTGGTTTAGCCCAGTTGGGGAGATCTGGTTTTCGTTACTGGCACATCCCACGCACAGAGACCTTTTGCGTCTACCATTTTGTCCTCTCCTCACTTGTCCCTCAACATACGTTTTTCCTAAACCTCTGGCTGATCTGCCCCAGCAGTGCCGTTCATGCCAGCAGCACGGTCTCCGTGGCACTTGGTGTCGTTGGCCCCAGTGGGAAGAGTTCGCAGCAGCAGAGAGTGAGGTCTTCTCTAAACCCAAACCGAAACGAAGCCTTCTCCTGGAAGGCTGCAGTGCAAGAGAGCAGGTTTCTCTGCACGCTTGCTCCCTGAGTGCGGATCGTTGGAGACCAAGAGTCAAGGTCAGCTACCTGGTATGCTCTTTCCCTTCACCAAAATATTCTCTTTGATGACTAAGCGTCATGGATCTCAGTTTCTTGACTGACCTTCTCCCAGACAGGCTGGGTCCCGCACCAGGGCAGCCTTTGCTCCAGAGCTCTCAGGCGTTAGAGAGAAGGAAGAGTTCGAGCAATGCCAAGAAGCAAGAGGGTCTTCCAAACAACCAGGGCAGGAAGGAGGCATCAAGAGGCTGCCGAGAGGGAATGCGCCTCACAGCTGAAAAAGAAAACCAGCGATATCCTGGGGTAGGCTGTGCCTCCAGCCTGCTGCCGCGGTTGGTGTCGGCAGGGCCTGCTGCAGGAAGCGTGGCGGCCTCTGGGGACTGCCAAAGTGCTCCGTGAACTTCACAGCTACGGGAAATATGCACGGGGATTGCTGCATCCATCACTGAAATGCATCCACGGCCAGCGTGAAATATGGTAACCGCTTAGAGCCGTCCTTACAGCAGAAAGTGCGAAGTGTCTTTTTAAGTTGAGAGTGGAGGAGGCAGAATGCCGTTACGCAGTGGCGTTTGTGCCGGATGAGGGCTGATACCGCAAACGTGGTTCGTGTCCTCATCCCCAAAGAAAAATGCTCTGCCAGGAAAATGCTTTGCCTTTTCTATAACGGTCCGGGTCTACGCTTCTATCTTCTCTGAAAAACGGTATATCCGCCGCACGGCGTGCTCCCTGCCGTAACCTTTTCCTCATTACCGATTCAGAGAGCGAGCGCCAGCTATTGACTCAGAGGGTCGGGACCAAGCTAAAGGTCAGGATTGTTTCTATGTACATAAAAGCAAGCGTAACCTCGCCTTCTTTCCAAAAGCAGTAATATGTGGAGATATGAAAGTTCACGTCTGTGAATTTTGCGGCTCTCACGTCGGGGTCGTGAAGCAGACAGACAGGTAGGAAAAGACAGTTTCCCCACTGGGGAGAAGCACGTCAAGGGACTGGCGGAGCTCAGGAGATAGTGGGCACAGGCGTACGGCCGTTGTTGCTCTCCGGGGTGGGAGAAGCTGCGTTTCTGCCAGCAAAAGCAGACAATAGCTGGGAGCAATTTGAAAAGCCGGGCTGACTCCCATAGCTTGCTGGCCTCCGAGATAACGCTTCTACCTGTGTCCCGTGTCCCGCTGCAAAGATTTCCCGCCGCTGTGTTTTCCACCTCATGCTTGCTCCCCGCAGCCTCTGCGCCTCGGGCAGCTTTTCAGCTAACTTCCCACTTCTTTAAACTTTTTTTTGCCTTTTGTAGTTTGACTTGTATGACAGAGGACCGAACGCCTTGCGTCCGTAGGGAGAGACGGTCTCTCCGTCGAGCCGCGCGTAGACTTAGGTGCCCCTGCTGCATGTTAAATTGAAGGATTTTGCCTCTGTTATTTGGGATTTCTCAATTGAAAAAACATTTCAATGCCCGTCATTAACAACGGGGCATTAGGTTGACAGGGCCGGTTCCTCAGTCCCCCGTATTTACTCACCTGCATCGGTTGTGGATTAATTATAATCCTCTGGGTCACCTGTGCTCCATCAGACTTTTCTCTAAGGTTTTGTTTCATTAGAATTTTATTACAGAACTAATTTTTCATTTTTTAAAGCCGTCAAATTCAAGGCTGAGCTCTGAATTTTCCTGTTAAACAGGAAGATATCCCAGGTCTGTGCTGTGATTCAGCAGATTCTGCGCTCTCAGCCCAGGCTGTCACCAGATGAGCGCTGTGGAATTAAGTAGCATCCTTGACTTTCTTTTCCTCAGCTCCTCTATCTGTAAAACGGAGACAGCGCTAATCTCTCGTTTGTGTAACTGTGTAATGTTTGTCCGGCACTTCAAAGATGCCAAATACAATAAAGCTGCCAAGCATCCTCTCACTAACAGCACTGATGATTTACACCCAAAATGCTCATTTTTGTGCTGAAACAAGATCACCTGAAAGATACTGCGGTTGGAACCAAACCAAGGAAGGGGGGAGGAGGAAACCATCTGTTACACAACAGCAAAACTGTTTCAGGGCATTCGCCTGGGAAGCGCCGGGTGACGAGTTTGGAATATGAAGGCTTATTTATATGGATGGAGCTAATTTTCTCTAAGTTATTCATTTTTCACTTAGGGAATTACCTAATCTTACAAGAGAGTCTGGGAGGAAAGATTCATTTATTCTTTGTCTCGTTCAGCCCCAGGCAAGCCTGAAGATGCTCTGCCTCTTCCAGTGCTGCTTTTTAACCGGTTCTATTAATGGAGCTGAAAGATTTTCTTCTTCTGGGTAAAAAGGGTTAATCTGTCTCATTCTCTCTCACCCTTCTCCTCCTCTTTTTCTGGAGAGTTCTTTTTTTGGCGTCTCTGGCTGTTTCTATCATCTTCTCCCCCTAATCTG
Organism: Vanellus vanellus; assembly: GCF_965231255.1. Classification (NCBI taxonomy): domain Eukaryota; kingdom Metazoa; phylum Chordata; class Aves; order Charadriiformes; family Charadriidae; genus Vanellus; species Vanellus vanellus. The sequence goes on from NC_138919.1 coordinate 17,231,550, forward strand.
CCACTATCTGAAGAATTCATTACATTTCAAATCAGAGGCCTTGCTGCATACATTAGCAGGTTTTAATAGACTTGCCACGACTCAAAAAGGAGGAAAAAAAGAGAGAAGATTTAAAACTCTTGTCTTGCCGAAAGCAGACAGATTGACTCAAAAATGACTCAGTCAATAAAAGATGAGTTTTGAAAAGGCTTCCCTCCGCTCAAAGGGAGCTCGTATTCCAGCGAATTAGGTTTTTCTAAGCCCACTGTCAGAAATTAATAATACATACAGCATGTAAAATGGATTTAGCCCTCTACAGCCTTATACAAACATATCTTTGACTTGCTAAATGTGACACGACTACCAGGATTTTCCAGCCTTTATCCCGGGAGTTTGTCATCTCTCCAGAATGGTGACCTCAGTGGAATTTTTAAGCATGTCCAAGAAAATTGCTAAATCAGATTTTCATTAAGAATATGTTTCTACTTCCCTCGCCCTTTTTCTCTACCCAAACCCCTTCTGTCAGAGCGTGTTATTATTTGCAGTCCAAATTATGCCAAAAGCTCTTGTTTTAAACTCTCAAGCTATGGAGTCCCTTTCCTGGGCTCTTTCGGTGGCCTTCCTTCGAAGAGAGACACACTGAGCCTTCTGCGTCGCAGCAGAAATCTGTCGTTGGGGTTTTTTCTGCTGCCACAAAAAGGCCGTTAAAATATCTCTTTCTTAGAAAAAGAAAGGGCTTCTGTGTTATTATGTTTCCGTGATTATTAGACTTATCCACAAGCATTCTTTTGTGATTTGAGGTCTTCCCAGGTGGTCCTGCTCACCTTGCTGAAGGGCATTGGAACATGCAGGTGTGAAATCAGTCACCACTCCCATGTTCCTCAGCTGATAAGAATTAAAAAATTTAAAGTGGTTCTGCTTTTAACCTGCTGGTGAGTTGGCTAGATCCTTTACTCAAACTGCTTTTGGTCTGTATTGGGACAGATCTCCAAGAATCCACAGAAGGTGTTGTTTTCAGCAGGTAGGTCCATACAGCCCTCTGGGTGGCTGCGAGCTGACTGTATTTTTCTGTCTCTCATTGTTTTCTCATTCTTCTGAATCCCACTATTTTATTTTAATTTTTTTTTTTTCATTCTTTAGGTTTCAGAGTGCTAGGCTCGGTCCTGAAATCCTTTCTGCATTCTTTCTCTCTCTGAAAACCTTATTTCTACTCCTTTTTTTTTTTTAATTATTTATTATTAGTTATGCTTTAAGTTAACTCTGCAAAGTCAGTGCATGTGCTCGCCTCCTCAGGGGTCTGTTCTGTCCCCCGGCTGTGTTATTCTACATGTTGGCTTTGTTGTCCTACGCTTGCAGAAGGCACTGTGTGACTCTGTGGCAGGAATGTGATGCCTGGCTCCGGACTCTGTCTCCTCGATGACATAGGGAAACTTTTTAAAACGTTGGTGAAGTAAGAAACATACTCAAGTTTCCATTTTGGACCGTTATGTGCTGTACAGATGTTTCTCAGACTCGAAATGGGCAGAGCTCATAATTTTTTAAATATTTTTATAGGTTGTATGAAAAGACTGAGCTTAGAGTCGTTGACGATGTGCACCCGAGAAGTGCAGTGATAGTTTTGTCTTTCCCGTTATCGCAAACAGGAAACTTGCCCAGATTTTCTTGTGCTTCTCTGGCTCCAAAGAGGAGATCTCTCAACGGGGGTGTTGGTGTTTAGAAGAGGCTTCCAGCAAACAACGAAAAGCATTTTTCACAGAGGTGAATGTAACAAACTAGTTCAGCTCTAGTATTTCACTTCATAAGAAATTTCTACTTTTATCTCCAAGGGCAGACTGTTAGGTTGGTAGTTTTGGGGTTTTTTTTAATACAATTTTGCCGTGTAACTAGAAATGACCTGTCCTCAAAGGACAGCCGGTAGAACGACAGTCTTCAACACCATTTACCCCACTGCTGAAGACGTGGGTGACTGGATCCCTTGGTCCTTCTTGCACAGGCGTGGGCCCTCCTTACTCATCTCTGCCCAAGAGCCGGGAGTAGCTGCTTACTTGAAATTAGACAGTGCTTCTGCTCTTTGCCCCACCTCGCGCACGAAGGTTAGCCAAGCAAATGCTGGTTCTTGGGTCCCGTCATAGGATAGAACCGGGAATTATACCGCAATCGCGGGAAGAGAACGCTTGTGTGTCTTGCAGATGTTTAGTCCTCGGTGCTTCAAAAGTGTTGGAAGAACCAAATATACAAGACCTAGAAATCAGCTGGATTTTTGCAGCTGCGAGAGGTGTTTGGATCATTCTTCCACGGGGTCTTTTCTTTATAACATACTGAGGTCCTTCCCAGGATAAGCCTCTGAAGTTAACGTCCTGTCATCTTGTGTCGTAATCGGGAGCTTTTAGTTTTCTCCTGAAGATGTGCTGCTAATGTTGGTATAGAGATAAACAAAATTGAAGGGAACAAGCTTGGCTCTTCCTCTAGTTTTGTGTTTGTTTCCAATTTAGTTCATTTTTTTCATCTGTTCCATGTTCTCTTGACTTGAAAAAGGAGTTTTCCCGATGAATATTATGTCACTTTAGCTTCCAGCTGCTGTGCCGGGACGTAGCCACCCGATAATCTCCGTAGGAATAATTGCTGGTGTCTTTTCAGATCATTTTTGTGAAAGGTGACAAACTGCGTGCCACAGTGAGATGTTAATAACACGGAGATGCCCTTTGTTTGAAAGCTGGTGCAGAAATTACCCCATGCAGTTGTTGGAAAGTCAGAGTTGTAATGGTAAGAAGTGAGGAACAGATCCCTTCATTTGCATATAATTCCAGGGCTTATGTGTCATCTTTTGTGTAAACCGTACAATTTCCAGCGCGGTAGGGAGTGCGCGCTCTTAAGCCGGAGGGACAGGACCATGGGCTCGCTCTCAGCATGGATCGGGGTTAAAGAGATGTCATCATCTAAAAAGGAGGGGGTAGAAAAGAAGTGAACGCGGTTTGCAGGAGCTACGTGGAGAGAAACAGGCATGGATATTTAATGACTCCAAGTTGTCAGAGCAGCTCAGGGGAAACTACGCGTCCCGTGGTCCCCTCGGAGCAGATATCAGAAAAAGGGAAGAATCTGTCTCCTTTCGGGTGCGTCTTGAGCTCAACTTTCCCCCGTGTCTGCCCTGAATCACAGCTGAGATGTGCTCTTGTAGACAAAGGCTGCTCGGCTGTCCCGTTACCACTCAGAAACACTAAACCGAGAGGGACGTCTTTCTCTAACACCGAAATGAAACTCTTTAAAGACTCTCTTAACTGCAGCTGAGGGCCTTCTAGCACGTTCTCAGTGTGGGTTTCTCAGCTCTTTCATAAAGAGATGTTTTTGTTTTTTTTTTTTTTTTTGAAAGTGAATGGGACAGGGATCCGTGTTGTCCTGTGATTTAGAGTCAGATGGTCCAAAATACTTGTTTTGCCTTTTTTTCCTTTTCCTCCTCTCTCTAGGAAGCTGGAAATTCTGAGTAGCCAGTCAGTCCCAATGATGAACTTAACAATTACAGCCTTAGTGCCCATCTTCCAAAATTTCTCATAAAATTGCATGAATATTTAATAACCAATTATTAAATATTTAAAAATTGAAAACTGAACTGGTTTGGAAGTTAGCACGTGATGAATAATTCAGAATTGGGAAGGGAGACTCGGTGCTTGAGCTGAGGCAGATTTTCCCGTTCCCATCCGCCTGCCCAGAGGTGATTTTGGTGGTCCTCCCACTCTTGCGACAGTTTGTGGGCATTGCTTGGAGACTTCATGCCTTCGCCTCTTGCTCAAGAGCATTAGCACAAGGTTAAGGGAAATAACCCTCCCTACCCATAATAACACTTACAGACTCCTGTGATGGAGATATGAGCTCCAGAGGCTGAAATAATGTGATTGAAAGCCTGGTTATCCAGGAGATGGCTCTGTTTCCAAACATCTTTCGTGCTCCAGGGAGAAAAGATTGCTTGTCTTTACAGCTCTGTCACATTCCTGCAGTTTTGTTATTTGAAAGCCCCTTTTCCCCTGTTGCTGTTCTGCTGCTCCGTGCTGAACCAGCGTTTCGTTCAGCTCCAGCACCATCGTCTTTAAAGGATCGTTTTCATAAAGTGGCCACCAGAAAATGAAGTAGAACGTTGAAAAATATGCCAATAAAACTAGGGCAGAACCTGCTGTCCTGCGAGAGGAGGTCCGGGGCACTCGGAGGAGCGCACGGAGGCACGTCTGCTGTGATTTCTGGGCAGAGTGAGTGCCTGTGGGGACCGCTGCAGGAGCGTGAAGAGCAAAAAGAAGGGTCTGGGGAAGGTTCGACTAGTTGGCATCCAGAGTGCTTTCAGGCCAAGAGCAATATGTTTGCAGTGCCAACACTTCAAAACACTATTAAGGGAAGAAAACACTATAAACGGGAAGAAAAAAGGATTGAATAGAAGGAGTGAGCAGAGGCTTTTTAGAGCTTAGTTTCCTTTGGAACAAAAGCCCTAAAACAAACTCTGCAATCTTCTCCCATTAAAAACACAAATAAGGTGGTGTGCTGCGGAGACTTGCCTTTCTCTCTTGCGGTGCAATTGTATTTTCATCCCCGCTGGCTGGCTAAAACGGCGTGCAGGTTTTTTTTTTTTTTTTTTTTCCTTGTCGTCCTCTGCGCCCCTCCAGCCTGCTGCGCGCAGCGGCGGCGGTTCCATTAGCCCGGGCCACGCAAACAAACGAAATGGCAAGCTGACCTTTCAGCAAAGCCGCCTTACCTAGGGACGGGGGCTCTGGGCTTTGTCTCAAAAAAGAAAAAAAGAAACAAAAAAAAAAAAAACAAAAAAAAAAAAAAAAAAAAAAAAAACAAAACAAAAAAGTGAGTTCTGGAGCCGGTAATGGTGTTGTAATCTCTGTCAGAAGAGAGGCAGTTCACGGGTAGGAAGGGAATTAGTCCGGCGCAGCGGTGTGTTCTTGTTTACAGCCACTTTCCAAACAGTCGGGGAGTCCACAGGGATTGGAGGTCGGTCTGTGCATCCCAAATAAGAACTAAAGGACACCTGTATGGGGCCCTGTGCCATCTCGGACTCTGTCTTGCACCACATAGTTATTTGCTAAGCTGCTTTAGAAATGGTAGGAATCTCTTTCGGTGTTTATTAATTCTGTACTTAGACCCACCTGGCAGCAAAGCTGGGGTATCTTTGTGCTGCGAGCGCGGGCTTCGCAGTGCAGGGGAGGGAGGGAGGGAGGGAGACAAGATACTCTTAAGTAACGTCATCTTGGACACCGTCACTCAGTCCAAATAGTGTTTCCGTGAGTCTCAGCATCAGAATTTGAGCACAGAAGGTTCCTGGAGTAAGAGCAAAATATCTGTGCTCCTGGGAAACCTTGAAATCATCCCTTCCCAGTGGTGAAAAGCTCCTGTTCGTAGCCTCGGTGGACATCGTGAGATAATAAACTTTAAAGCACTCTCTAATGCACGACTGAGTGTTGTCCACCCTCCATTGAGAATGACAGTAACCCCTGCAAATAATCTTCACTTTGAGAAGGAACATGCAAATATTTCCGGAGCAGTTTTTCTGTGTTTGAAACAGCACCCAACATCTGCTGCTAAAACAGAGGTTTAAATAGCGTCCGGTATTTTGGTAGTAGTGATGTGCTGGTGGAAACAAGATAATGGGCAGAGTGCAGGGGAGGTGATCGGACGGGGGATAAATTTGTCTATTAGATGCCTCTGCAGACCACCCCACGTAATTAACAATGCATGTTATATATGTTATTTATATGGTCTCTAGGATTCATTCTTACATTAGATGCTCGAGTGGTCTCAAAACCACTCTTTTTCTTGGAAGCAGCCTAGTGGAGAAGGGATTCTCCTTCCTCTGAGCAGCGATACAAGTTACGCCCCTGTGCTACCAGACTTCCCTGAACTACAGCCCATAAAAAGTTCCAGTGATGGGGTTGTGGGTTTTTTTTTTGTTTGTTTTTTTTTTTATAACTCCAAAACAGATTACCTGGAAAACAGGTAGACTGGAAGACTTATGCCTAATATTTGCTGCCTTGTTCTAGAAGCAGAAGATAACTACTTTCCCGTAAACTTAAGTGACACAGTATATTTGTATCTTTAAGTTGAGGCTGTTTTTTGCATAACGGCTAGCTCCAGCGCCGGCTGACATCGTGTTGGTCTGTAATTGCCATATGGAAGGGAAATGTGGCTAGAAGACTTTAATCATCATTTGGGGGATAGAGGGAGATGTCTTCCTGGTTGGTTCACAATTTATGACCAGGGTGACAATCCTAACTTCCAACAGGTTTGTGCCATCTCACACTAATTGGTGAAGTCCACCTTGGGCAATAGATAGCTCTCCTGAGGTTAATTCATCCCGCGTCTGGGGTGAATGTTGCCATCCCTGCTGAGTTCTGTATTGCTGCAAGCGGGCTCTTCCCATCAGTTCAGGCAGTGATTTTAAAGCTACCCAGGGTCTCTCTACACAACACTGACTGCCTTCACTGAGAGCAGCATGGACACACCACGGGGGTCGCTGAGGAGCTGAGCTGGGCTTCCAAAAGCCCACTTGTTTCCTGCCTTCCTCCGCTCCCAAACAGCTTTGCCGAGGAGGGAGAGAAGGGCAGAGAAAGCTCCACGCAGTGCCCACGCTGGGATCCCCTGCGGGAGCCTTTTGCTCAGTGGTGGTTCATCTGCCAGGGCTGAATCCTGTACCTCGGCCAACTGCAAGTGGGCTTCTGAGTTTTTCAACCTTGTGTTGTAATCTCAGCGATATCAGGAGAAGAAGAGAACCCTTTACATAATCCTAATCCATATTATGTGTGCAGGTACTACAAGAGAAAGTTCATCCTCTTCCATAGCTTCCTCTCTCTAGTCCTCGGTGTCCTGCATCCTTCACCCTAGCCTTCTGGTGTCCTCTGCCACCTTGTGCAGGCTATCCATCCAGAGGGACCTGGCCAGGCTGCAGAGGTGGGCCCATGCCAACCTCATGCAGTTCAACAAGGCCAAGTGCAAGGTCCTACATCTGGGTCAGGGCAATCCCAAGCACAAAACCAGGCTTGGCGGGGAATGAATTGAGAGCAGCCCTGAGGAGAAGGATCTGGGGGTGCTGGTTGACGAGAAGCTTAACATGAGCCAGCAGTGTGCAGCCCAGTAGGCCAACCGTACCCTGGGCTGCATCAGAAGAAGTGTGGCCAGCAGGGTGAGGGGGGGGATTCTGCCCCTCTGCTCCACTCTCCTGAGACCCCACCTGGAGTACTGCCTCCAGCTCTGGAGCCCCCAACGTAGGAAAGACATAGACCTATTGGAGCGGGTCCAGACGAGAGCCACAAAGATGCCCCGAGGGCTGGAGCCCCTCTGCTGGGAGGACGGGCCGAGAGAGTTGGGGCTGTTCAGCCTGGAGAAAAGAAGGCTCCTTCCAGTCCCTAAAGGGGCTCTGGATCAAGGAAGGGGAGACATGGGATGAGAAGGAACTGTTTTAAACTGGAAGAGGGGAAATTTGGATTAGATATTGGGAAGAATTTCTTTCCTGTGAGGGCGGTGAGCCCCTGGCGCAGGTTGCCCCGAGAAGCTGTGGCTGCCCCATCCCTGGAGGTGTTCGAGGCTCGGTTGGACGGGGCTTGGAGCAACCTGGGCTGGGGGGAGGTGTCCCTGTCCAGGGCAGGGGGTGGGACTGGATGATTTTCAAGGTCCCTTCCAACCCAAACCATTCTATGATTCTGTGATCTGAGGATAAAGGTTGATTATGGACTTTTCTCCGAGAAACATTACCCTTGGAAAAATACATGAGTTGTCTGAAACGGGGGCTTTAGACAAGCACCTTCAGTGAAGAGAAACATATGGGGAATTTTCTCGGGGGGGGGGGGGGGGGGGGGGGGGGGGGGCTCCTGGGCAGCGCAAGAGCCGTAGCTGGCTGTGGTGGTGGAGACCTTCACTTTGAGCATTCTGCCTTTGCAAACCCATCCCTGAGCTGCTGGAAGGGCAAGCTGGTGGCTGGAGGAGCGGGCTGGGAGGTGCACCCAACCATATGGTACATACACCGTTTAAAAATAAACCAGTGTTGACTGATCAAATAAATACTACTTTAAGTTTAAAATTGAACAGCCAGTGCAGTCTGTTGAATATAAAACTGTTTTTACCTTCAAGAAAAGTTGTAATTCATGGTTGTAATGTCACAAATTGCAAGTTTTGCGAAGAACAATTTGAGTCTGCCAGACCGTAAGGTCGGGTAAGCGTGGCACGGGGCTGCCGCACCGGCCGGGTCGTGTGGTCCCGCGCCCCCAAGGTGTAAAACACGCCTATAAAATCTAGCAAAGCGAATTTTATTTCTCAAAAGCAACGCTCATAAACTTGGCCTACATCAGAAAATGCTCAGCTCCTTTTCTGGTAGCCTTTATTTAATGTGATACAATTTATTTTTATATTGTGTCCTTCACAGAACTCTTTTTCAGACACTCTTCCTCGTTAACTGAAGCTGGAAGAGAAAACTTCAGGTCAGGGTTTGAACTGGGGAATGACTGGAAGGATTTTGGGTGCGGAAGGGCAGCGTTAGGGTTGCAGAGAGTTGGGTGCAAGGACAGACCTGCAATAGGAGTGTCATTAAATGGCATTTTGGGGTGACTGGTGGGTGACGGGGCACGGCGTTAGGGAAATGCGGAGTTGTGTGGGTGGGAGAGAAGGAAGGTCATGGTGGTCTTGCTTCTTGGGACTGGGAAAAGAGCGCTTCCTCTTCATTTCATGGACCGTGTGTGAACAGGGTGGTACCGGCATCCCCTCTGGAGGCTGGAAACAAAAATCCAAGCAGTCCGTTGTTTAAATAGAGCAGGGTGGGTGAAAATACCGTACCCTCCATAGCAGCGTTGGGTGGCATCGGTCTGAGGGATGCTGGTGGGGTCGGCGGGGACGGGAATTCGTGTGTAAAAGCTTTATCCCGTGCGTGCTGGAGTGAGCGACCCCCAAACACGTTACTGAGGGAAAATAACCTTTAGCGGAGAGTTAGAAAGGACTTCAGGCCTTTCTGAGAGAGAGAGGCATGAGCTGGGATCAGGAGGGAATTAATGCAGCTACGTGGCTTGTGGCATCTTTGAGGGTGGGCAGAACAAATTTGTGTTTTCCTGGAAAAGACTGGCGATACGTTTAATTTCATGCCGCTTTTGGCGTGCTGAGAGCTACGTTGTTTCCTCCTCTTTCCCTGGGGAAAAGGTTAAGCGCGGATTTGGTTTTCTTTGGTGTAGAGGCTGCTATTGCTATTGATTGACCTGGCTGAACTTGGAGCGGGAGCCGAAGCTGTGGTATTTCCAGGCAGCTGTGAACGTTTTCAGATGTAAGGAGTGTAAAAGCAGTGGAATAAAAAGCAATGACATTTTCAGTATGAGACCAAAAAAGCCCAGCTCATATTTTATTTATTTATCCAAAATAGTTTGAATTATTCATTAAAGTCGATATAAGTGTGTGAAAATACAAGGTGTTTCAAGAAGTGGCATCATTAGCGGGAAGTTAATCATTTGGTAATATTAATTTTGTAACAGGTAATGATTTCTTTTCAGTAAGGATTTTTTTTCCCTGTCAAACTCTTCAGGACAGGCAACTTTTTGTGCGTACTCTTGGCCTGAATACAAAGGAGGTGGGGCAATACGGTTGCCAAATATTGTCATTTTCTCTCTCTTCTCCTCCTTTATTTTTTTTTTTTTCCAGTCAAAGTAAACAGCCAGTCATTATCCCTGACCGAGGCACAGCCTGCCCAATCTCACACTTATTTTCTCAGTTCTTATTTGTTTCATTAACGCTTCGGTGAGGGATGCTTCGGCATCCCTTCTCTGGGATGCAGGATGTTTGTGGTGTGACTTTCCCCGTCCGTGGCTTCCGCAGAGCACACCTGCGCCTTCTCCCGCCTGCTTTGCGGAGACCCAACAGAGTCGAACGTAGGACCTCACGCGAGCGCTCTCAATACAGGGATTCTGGGTTTCAAACACTGCCTTTTAACGATATAATTAAACCTAATTCTCCCGATGTTGTGGAAGATCTCAAAGGATCAAGACATTCAGTGTTCTGTAGGTGGTAGATAAAGCGGGCGGAAGCGGTAATGCTGTCATCGGAAACCCGCTCTGCTAAAGCCCCTCGACCCGTCCTGAAAGGATCTCCCTCTGCTCAGCGGCCTCTGCGGCTGTGCCTTAAACACCGCTCTGAAATACGCTGAATTGCACTCTGTGCAAATGATGACTTTTAAATCAATTTTTCCTGACTGTGCGGGAAATTTGGCGGGAATTAACGGTATTAGGTGAGGCTTAAGAATTAGTGCCGTCACGTCTTTGAATCCAGATGCAGAGCAAACAATGAGCCGCCTCTTAGCTTAACATCTTCACTCGGTGGGGGAAATATTAGCAAGATTAATTCCTGTCGCCAAGTCGGCGCACGTGCTGCTTGTGCTGTTCTCTGGGCGCAGGAACCTGCGGCGCCGGGGCCAGACGCGGGCAGAGCAGTGGTGCGGAGTATCCTGTGCCTAAACACGGGCATCGTGTGGCATTTTAGACATCCCAAAGTGCCTGAGATGTTGGCCTGGGGCTGGCTGGTGTGACACGGAACCTGTAGGGAATCTCTTTCCTGCGGAAGCCTGGTGGGAAGCCGTGAAAGATACCCTAGGGTGTCCCAAACGGCTCTGTTTCAGAAGCGGGACCCCATCCTACGTTTCTCAAGCCTCAGGTTATCTTCCTACCAGGTTACTCTCCCGTGAATCCTCCTCGCAATGTGGCTTCTTGGTTGCGTCGGCAGAGCCCTCGGTGGAAAGTGGGGGAGTGGGGCACAGTCCTGAACACTGTCCTGAGTTAACCTGGGAACGGCCCCGAGCTGAATTGTTTCCACAGGGTGGATAAATGCTGTGGGAGGGTAGGCATCAGCAGCGGGTACAGCTGAACTGGTGAGGACTGCGGTTTAATTGGGCGTAAAGGAAGCGCAATCTCTGTTTTACGGTCAGGGTTCAACGGACCTTTCGCTGGGGGCATTTGCAAACTTAACCATCCCCATCGTGCCCCTGTACCTGCTTGTGGTTTTGTCCTGCCCTGTCCCCAAGCTGTGCCGCTAAAGAAACGCTGTTGGGGAATTGCTAATGGGGCCGCGGAGGGGATGGCGAGGCGTTATCCCATCCCTGGCCGGTGCCGGCACCTTTGGCTGCATCTACATGAGCAGTTACCGAGTCCAGCGCCGTGTGCCGGTGGCTGACGCGAGGCATCTCTGACGGGGAGATAACGTTTTTTTCATGCAGGTGAATTCCTTTAGCCAGGCCGGCTGGTGCGGTAAGATGCCCAAACTGCCGCAGGCACCAGAAAGACGGCCGGGAGGAACGGTGGGGAGGGCACGCTGTCGGGAGCGGAGGCTTGCTCGTCCTTCAGTTAAACTGAAAAGCTCAGGATTTCTTGCGCAAAAGACTGATTGTAGTCAGAGGTTTTCCTTTTTCCCCCGAGGGTAGTGGAGGGAAGCGTTGCCGTCACTTCGTTGCTGTTCTAGATGCACAAGGTTGTAGTCTGTCTCGGCCAAAGCTGGTGGGTGGGTGATGAGGCTGCAGCCCAACGGGTGCCAGGATGCTCCTGATGGCCATTAGCGGTACCAACTCTGAGAGACAAAACAGTGGAAAAAGGCGCTAACTCTTCATGAATAACGAAAGCTGTTTGAGGAGTTCATGAATTAAGGTGCCATCCACCTCCAAGGTTATAAAAGTCAGGAAAGGCAGCCTCCAAGATGCAGGAGGAAAAGGCAGATTTACTTTTCCAAGGCTAGGCTGCATTTATTAGGGGGGGAGGGAAATATCGCTGTTGGACATGTGCGATATATTAAAGGCAGTGCTGTCTCTGACAGTGGCGAAACGTTATTTACCACTGCAATGTGGTCACTGAATTTTTACTTTCGTATATAGGATTTTGTCCTTAACAGTTGCATAGCTGAATGAAGACTGTGAGAATATTGAGGTCAGAGCTGCCAATTAACCTCCTGATTTCAGAGGCTGATTACTTAATTAATCAAAGGCCCAGACCCAGCTGAGATGATGGGGAAGAGGTGGTAACAATCCAAGGAAGGGTTGAGCCAGTCACGCAGTGATGAGTTTGGTAGGAATGGGAGGGTGAGTGGTCAGCAAAGACACGGCCTTTTCAAGCTCGTGTGTGTAACCCACAACCCTTCGGGCTCGCAAGCAGGGTTTGGATGCTCTATTTACCTTAACTCCCCCAGAAATTGGGGGGCTCCCTGGATAGCAGTGCTTTAATGAACAAACTGGTATGTGATGTTCCCCAAGACTGGCTCCCTGCCCTTGGTGAAGCAAGGTAGAGCTGGGGGAGGACCCGGAGTAAAGGAAATACTTTGCTTGTACATCGCCTCCACAAGCCGCTCAGGAAGGTGGAGGTGAATTAGCCGAAGGTGGGGAGTTGGCCAGCGTTAACTCTCCCTGCCTGGATGCTCTCGCTCAGAAGTAAAGGGACATGTAGTTCTCTTTAACCATTAAAGAGTTCCTGTCCTTGCCTGGGGATTAAGCTGAATTGGATTAAGGCCAAAGTACTTCTGAGCAGGGGCATCCTCAGTGGCATTTAAGGCACTTTAACTTAACATGTTGAATTATCCTTTTGTCCCACCCGGAGCGCCTAACTAAAGCGGTACGGAAGATAAGAGGAGACTCGCGTTCTCCTGGTGCGCTTGCAGCAGCTCCGAGGTGGATCCCAGGCAAGCCCTTGGCTTTGCAGTTACCGTCCTACGTGCTTCCTGCGCTACGTTTGGGAATAGTGGAAACGCTTTCCGGCAAATGCTTTAACAAAAACTTTTCCCGCTTGCTTGAGAAACAATAATACTTTAGCGTGGGCTGTGTAAGCCCGCCGGACAAAAACCTTCCTTGGTGCTCCAGCAGTGACCTTGCACCAAAGTTTATGGTATCCTAGTGCTGGACGCTGAACTAGCTAAAACAAAGACACATGGCCTACGTGTGCTGCAATTATGTCTCTGATCACAGCACAGACAAAGCCGTAAAGCTCAGAATGACAAAGAGGTATCCGAGTGAGGAAGTCTATTTGTTTGCTGTTAGAAAGAGTCAGGGTTTTTTTCCGACCCTGGACTGCAGTGTTGATAAAAGAGGCTGACTTGGGAGACATCTCTAGTGTATATTAAAGTAAAGCCAATCTCTGTAATTAATGGGGGGATAAATTGAGGTTTAATTACTCAGAAGGCACCTTGGGTGAAAGATTCATGGTAATTGTTGTGTATCCTCTTGAAGGATTCACAGTGCTGGCAGCTCCCTTTGTAGCAATAAAACACGGGGTGAGCGGCAGGCGGTCCCACAGGACCTCTCTGCGCGGGACTAGTCCGGTTAAGGTAGCAAATGCGAAGAGGCAGTGGTACTCTTCAGGCTTTTTCTCCCAATAAAAGCCCCTGCCCAAATCTTAAGGGATTCCTAAGCAGTGTGTCAATTTGAGATCAAAGCACTTACAGTCAAATCAAGAGTACGCTGGAGGAGATTTCCCTTATAGGCAGCTTCCTCCTGATGCAGCCGTACAGAGGTGTATTTCTTACTGGTTTTCCGCTTTCTTGTTTCCTGTAGCGTAACACCCCTTCTCTTGGGTTTCCATGTAGGAAATAAGATGGGGTGGGATGGGGGGGTTAGGGGGGAGGATGCTCTAGCTTTGAATTTTGTAGCACGTTGTTAAAAGGCTGACTGAGCAAAAGAAAAATCCATCCCACCAGGACACGCCTGTTTTCCTTATTCCCGAGTTTATTATCTCTTGGTCTGCTGGGACCAGGAGGAGAGGGATCTAGCTTGCCTGTGTCTTTATTCTGCCTGCTTAATTCACTTTTAAAAAATTTCGTTAACCTTTTCAATTCACTTAATTTGGCTGGCACTGTAAATACGATGCAAGGGCTCTGTGCTGATGACATATAACAAAATACCCGTTTTCTTCCCCTACGCAGAGCTGAAGAAGCAAGTGGAAAGTGCAGAACTGAAAAACCAACGTCTGAAAGAAGTTTTCCAGACCAAGATCCAGGAGTTTCGCAAGGTGTGCTACACACTAACAGGGTACCAGATCGACATCACGACTGAGAACCAGTATCGACTCACCTCCATTTACGCTGAGCACCAAGGGGACTGCCTGCTTTTTAAGGTAGGACTGTGCACCCCTCACTGCGCCAACTTCTTTGGGTTCGTGCTTTTCAGCATGCCAGAATGTATTTGCTCTTTCTCAGTGATTCGACTGGAAAATCACTGCCCCCCTGCCACATGACAGTGTTCCTTATGAGGGAAGTAAAATCCTTTCTTCTTTTGAAAAACGACCTTAGAAGGTTTGGCATTTGGTCTCCCACTTATATATCAAATTCAGGAGTAAAGAGAAGAGACTATATATGCATAATACCTGAGGCATCTGGCCTTGCGCTTCACCTTTTTATATTATCAGTTATATATGGTGCGGCAATAAAACCTTATGTAACCATCAAGGCTTCATCCTTACTTCACTATGAGATATATGTCCTTACTGTCTTTGCTACCCTCTAGCTCGTCTGCGCGTCATCATCTTGTCTTTATGTAAATTAGAATCCCTTTCGAGCAGCAACTCATCCTCGTGTTTGTGAAGTGCCATTTATGTGAACAGCAGAGATGAGTAGCAATAACAGTCTGTCTTCTGCCAGTCTGATACCTTTATTGGTCTGCCTGGGTGGTCTGGGGTTGGGTTCTGGCTTGATAGGTGCCGTTTTTCTTCTGCGTCGCCTTCCAGCTGGCCCAGTTGGGGTGATACGTTAGAGAGCTGAGGTGTGACACTAGGGTCACCAAGCTGTTAAGTTCCAGCTTTATGTTGGTTCGAGTGTCAACAGCCCAAGTTTACAGGTCGATGGGAGAACTTTCTCCTTCTCGGTGGCAAATGCAACTGGCACTTAAGATCGTACCTTCCTCCCACTGGTCTCCCTGGGGTAAGTCTCATTTCTGAGAAGGATGAGGGGTTTGGAGGCGTTCAGTACAGGAGGGACTCTACAAGCAGGACCCGGAGAAGTACTGTTTCTGCAGACCTACTGCTGTGCGCCACGTGTGGATTGCTGCAGTATTGTTCCTTTACCTACAGGGCAAATATTCCCCTGTTCTGCAACTTCAAAGCCTCAGGATAAAAAAAAAAAAAAAAAAAAAAAAAAAACAAAAAAACAAACCACAACAAAACAACTAAATAAAGCAAGTGAGGGTAAGTATAAGACAACCCCACCTGGGATCCTTAGTAAAACTAGGAAAACAGCGCCCCCCCCCCCAGTTGTATTACTTGGCCTTACGAGGTTTCTGGACTAACTGAGACAAGTGGCAGCCAGAAAAGAAAGCTCAGTGTCCAGGGAGGAGGAGGAGGAGAACTCTGTTGGTTTTAAGGTACTGTCCTTGAGTCCTGAGAACAGTTCTCCGTTGAGGTGGTGCAACGCTGTTAGCCATAAGACCTCTAGAGGCCTGTGCTCATACCTGTAGGGTTAAATGTTTAGTGAATGAAACTTCAGCGGACTCCTGGAGATGTCTGTTGGATGCCATGCCCAGACGGTACAGCTACCGGTTCTTTCTGCGTCATAGGAGAGATGGTGTGCTTGGAGAAAGTTAAGAAAACGCGAGAAAATTTCACACTGACCATGTGAACAAGAGCTGGCTGGCGTCTCTGTAGTTTTTCTCCAGTAGGATCAAATACTCCTTCGTGTCGTAGCAATAGAAATGATTTACATGCGAGAGAATGAATAATCAAGTATGGATTCCTCTCCATAAACGCTCTCCTTGCTTTCTCTTCTTCGCTCAAGTCTTTATTCCCAAATACGTCCAGAGGATGGAGGTAAGTGTCGCCAGGTAGAGCCACAGCAGTTCTAATGTCTCACGTTTCCCAAAGCTAAGGGTGGATTGCTTATTGATGCATGGAGTTCCTCAGCCTCTCTTGCCTCAAACACCTCTTTGGGTGAGAAGCAGATTTGCTAATTAGAGCCCGAACAACAAAATCTCGGTGTCTTTCTTCCTGTTTGGTAAATCGCAGACAATTCCCACCATCTGCAGCTTAGAATAGCAGCAGAATATAAACAACAAATTATTTCCTTGCTGGGTCCAGGCAGTTGGTTCTCCTGTACGTACCGAGGCTTGAATCCTGACTCCGGCTTCCAGCGAGGTTCTGTGTTTATGCTGTGGAATTCCTGAGCCACAGCAGACAGTGGGTGTTTGTGCGCATTTCATTAACCCAAAGAGGTCACAAAGCAGGGAATGCTATTTGTATTTATTCCATTCAAGCAATTTATGGAACAGGGTCTGTATAATTAAACCGGAGAAGTCCCCTGGCACTTTACAAGCTTCTGTAGTTTGCCTGTAAACTTTAGAGCATATTTCAGTAGCACTGCCGGTGGCATTTCATTTTCAGCGAGGCTTCAATAGCAGGGGTGCAACTGGAGCTACTGTAATGTAACCCCTTCAAAGCTAAATGAAGATGAAAGATGTGCTTGGTTTTCCTGACCAAGGTATGCTGTTACTGTAGTAGAGCTTATTATCTACATGCTGTATGTGTCCAGCCAATCCGTATTAATTGGAAATACGGCTTCAATGAAAGGGTTAATCACAGTGCCATGCTGTGAATATAAATGACTGCATCTATAAATGAGCACTGAATTTCAATGAAACCCTATCAGTATTTATTGGCGATTCCCATCGATGCAACAGATGAGCTCATCAACTTGAAGGATGTTCCAGTGATTTTCAGACCCTCTGTGTGTGAGTGCGTAGGCAGCAAGGCGCATCTCAGACTTCACAGCTCGCTCTTGCTTGTTTGCTCTTTTTTATTCTTTTAATTAAATGCTGTGGAAAGCGGTGTTACAGACTCCTCACCAGGAGTTTGGTTTCTGATGATTTTTCAGTGGGATATAATGCATTATAGTTATTGGGGCACTTGACAGTTTGATATTCTGTTGCCGTTGCTGGTCCGTGAGATGTGTTGGGCCATAACACAGGTTCTGCGTAGCGCGTGGCTGGTGTCTCTAGGCCAGGCCACCCATGAGATGCCCAAGAACTGCACTGACTCCCTTTAACAATCCATTAAAGATCTCTATTAAAACAAACAAACATTGCCGGGGAGCCTCAAACTCAGCTTAGCCGACTTGGAATGAAGCGGTGGCAAACGAGGATGTCATCGCTTGGCCGTGCGTACATCGCGCTCTTTGCCCTTGTCTCTGGGTAGATCCTGGGCGAGAGTAAGGGAATGAGGACTTTAGAAAGGCAATGACAGTGGTTTCAGACAAAGAAAGTCTTTTGGTAAACAGAAAGACTGGTCAAATTTGAAGAGGAGATGATTTGGAGACGCTTGTGAAAATGAACAAACAGTGTAGAGAAATTAAATCATGGACTTTTTCTTTTTGTGTGCCTAAAGACACAGCCCCAGCCAAAGCAGTTGCAGCCAATCAATTTAAAATGGAGAGAGTGGAAATCTTTTTACTTTATAGACCCTATGGCTTTGAGGTGCTGCTGAGAGCAGGAGCTCAGGAGGTTTCTAAAATGTTAAGATATCTTTGTGGACACAAAATAATACCTAGTTTACATTAAATATTTACATGTAACTTAAGTAGGGGCAAGCAAAGCTTTCTGCTTTGAGGTGCAAAGGCGACCTCTCACT
This sequence comes from Vanellus vanellus, assembly GCF_965231255.1. Taxonomy (NCBI): domain Eukaryota; kingdom Metazoa; phylum Chordata; class Aves; order Charadriiformes; family Charadriidae; genus Vanellus; species Vanellus vanellus. The sequence continues at coordinate 17,249,114 of NC_138919.1, forward strand.
ACAGAGGTCAGGAAGAAAATTCCCATGTGTGCTGCCTGTTTTCTGGGTTGTGTCTACATATGGTTTTGCTGCTGCTCTACCTGGCAGCGTTCAACTCCATCCTCTGGAAATTCTTTGGAGTGAAGACTTGAGTGAAGAAGGGAGACCAAGAAGAGAGCTCAGAGAGAGGAATCTGTGCTTGATTATTCACTGTGCTTCAGGTGAACTGTTTCCGCTGTTGTGGCGTGAATGTGGTGCTTGACAGGATCCTGGACTGCAACGGCAATCCATCTGATCTGGTGTCACAGCTACATCAGATCTGGCAGTGTTTGAAATCTTTCTGGTTTCAGGTTCCTCTCCTTTCTCAGCCGCGTGTGCTCAGATTTCTTAGTAATTCACATATAAGTTATTTGGGTCTAAGTTGGTTGGTAAGGAAATGAAAACGGACAAACTGTTTCCAGTATCACAGCAGTGTTATGTGTCTGAGCTCATAAATACTCTTGGCCAAAAGGGTTTAGGTATTTTCTGTATCCTTCAAGCCTAGTCTTGCAGAGCACAGAACGCTGTCTGCTTCCCGGTCTCACCCGTGTTGCTATTTTCTGTCAAAATTATCAAATGGAAACCCAAACACCAGCGGTAGTTCATTGAAGAGCACCCCCAAGGTGGTAGGCTTGTTGCCTTGAAAGATAACGCCCAAGATATCAGACAGCAAATAAAACCAGAAGCGTCTTGACACAGCGCGAGGATGGTGCCAGCTACGGGGCTGGCACTTCTTACTGCAAAATAAAACCTTTATTGGTGTCCTCTTGAATTGGTAATACGGTAATAAAATCAACAGCTTTTTTGCAACCTGTTAAATGAACAGCCGGTGTGCGCGCCCTGTCTTTGCTGCGCACCTCTTTGAGGAGTTGGGTAAAGAGCTGCTTTGTGGATCTCTAAGGGGACCGTCACTCTCAAACTTCAGGGCAATCTGCGAAGTGAACACTTGCTGATGTGGCTGACCGTGGGCGCAGAGGCACAACACGGGGGGTGAAAGGGAGAAAGGCTTTGTATGGAAGAAGGGTGCAGCGGAAGGACAGACACCACCTTTACCTTCCCGGTCTTCCTTTGCTTGCCCCGTGGCCGCATACCCTGCCGTCCCCTTGCCTCTGTATTGACAAGGTGCCTGAAATGGGGTAGGGCAGCTGTGTGGACAAGAAGTAGTAGTTTAATTCTCTCTTCCTGTGGAGGGAAACGAGGCTGGACTGAATAAGAAAGACCTCGGAGGCGATTTTTCAAACACAAAGTGATGCTGCCAAACTGCTGGCTGAAAGGGGGAGACAAAACTCACGTGGTTCAACGTGCGGAGAGAGTCCAGTCCGTGAGATTCCAGCGGAGCCTTAGCATCAGTTTGGCCAGGACGCACCAGTGAATGATGTATGTCTTGGAGTATGCAGGATGGTTAATACAGGGATTACTTTTACCCGCCTGAGTGCTCTTGTTTCGTCTTGGAGCTGACAGCACTGTTGGGAGCTCCGGATCCAAGTCCACGTGCTCGGCATACCTGCAGTTTCACTTATTTCCTCCTTGAACCCAGCGGAGTATCTCCGAGAAGCGTGTTCTAGCTGTTTGTTTCTTTTTGCATCTCTATCTTCTCCCCTCTCCTCCTCCTCACCCTTGATGAGTCTCGAGAGGAGAAAGAAATCACAATTTTGATGGAGTGCTATTCTTCCAGCAGCCGTCTCGCGCTCTTGCACACACAATCAGAAATAACAATGGGGCTCATCGGTGGAGCAGGCCAGGCAGCGAGAGATTGATTAGAGATTGTAGGCCTCTGTTCACTCCTCATTCTTGTTAATTACAAGTTATTTTATTTTTATATTTTGTTTTCAATTTGCCCGTGTGGTTGCTGGAGACTTGATTTCTGCTCGGCTCCGGGAGCGCCTGCCGTGGCTGTGCGAGCGTGATGCTTTCCTGCCCGAGGATTGTGCTGGGATTCCTGGAAGGGTCAGCAAGGATCCGTCTTGGGTTGCACTAAACACGGCTCTGAAACAGGAGCTATTGAGCAATCTATGCTGTTACAGCATCAAATCCTGTATTTAAACTTCCTACGTGTCATTTTCTTTCACATGTTGTAGCAGCCTGATGCATGTTAGGACCTAACTTTAATTCTTGCTACTGCCTTCGTCTTATTCTGCTCTTTCTCATGCGTTTCTTCTTCCTGACACAGTTTCTGTCTTACTGCATGATCTTCCCTAAACAATTGTCTATCCTTTAGGGCAGGCTAGGGGTGTTTTCCTTTTTTTTTTTTTTTTTTTTTTTTTTTTTTTTTTTTTTTCCCCTCTGAACAAAACCCATCACCTTGAGGATAGTGGGGGACATCTAAAAGAAGGTTTCCTTTTTACTGCCGAATTTCAGAGCAAAAAGGTGCTGCTCCAAGACTTCAGGCAGCAGGGCTGAAGCCACGTTCCAACTGAGCAAAGTTAATGCTCTTCCTCTGCCTCCGTTCCCCATCTGTCCGAGGGGGATGATGCTGCTGCCAGTGTCACTGGGCTGCTGTGAGGATAAAGAGCCTGTGCTGATGGGGAATGTAGAGCAGCTCTGGGCTGGGGAATACGTTCCCCTGTTACCCGTCGGTCTGGCACAATACCCGTTTCCAGCGCGTTGGCACCGCTTGCTCCCCTTCCCTGCCATGCCTGCGAGTCTGCCAGGGTAGACCCAGCCATGCAGGTAATTAATGCTGATGATGTTGGCGAATTATTCCAGTGGCTGAGTCTTTCCTGACTAGTGGGAGGATGGTACATGTGAAGCTCTCTGAAAGGTCAGAGATTTGTCTTGCTGATGGGTGTAGCGGGTAAGAGGAATGAGCTCAGGCTTTCCTCTCTGTTGGAGTGACTGGTGTGTTACGCTGCGAGGCAGATACGCAGCCCCTCACTTCAAAACCAAAGCCTGTTTTCGGGCAGAAAACGTGAGGTTGGCTCATGGGTGCCACCTGAGATTCAGGCTGTTTGTTTGCTTTTCCCCGTTTGCTTCCTGATCGTCAGCCGCTGCCCACCGAGTCGCGTTGCAACTCCCTCACGCCCCAAGGACACAGCGGTGCCGGTGCGGTACCCCCGGTTTCCCCCCCACAGCACCCTGCTGCTGGTGCCTCTCCGTCTGCGCTCCCCCTCTCTCCGCAAAGGAGCGGGGCACTGGAAAAAGGCAGTTTTCAAGTTATTCCCGCAAATTCTGCACCTCATTGCAGGCACCATCACCGACAGTGCTGCTCCTGGCCTCATCCAGGCAACAGGGCGCAGCAGACGGCTGCCGCCCCAGCTGACGGACCTCAGCATCCGTTTCCCAGCTTCTGCCATTACAATAAGTAACCAAATTACTGGAATATTCCTTTTTTTTTTTTTTTAATTAGTTTATGATTTACCTCCCTCCAAATCCACTTTTCCTTCATTAAAATAGCTCTCATTTAATGAAATGGGAGAGACGGCCCATGCTTTCTGGGGAGAGTCGCGTGCACCAACACCGAGCGCAGGTCACTGATGAGAATTTAATTAAGCCGGTGCATCCGGGCTGGTGTTGCAAGATGTGTGGCCCTGGAGGGACGTGTGGCGGAGGACCTCATGCCACGTGGCATTGCTGGGCAGCCCGGCACGGCACGGCCCTGCGCTCAGCTGAGAAGCAGCCGCTGTTTCAGCATAACTTAGCAGGAGGCAGAGCAGGCCCTGGCTGACTTACCTGCTACAATAAAAGCCTCTCCTTCCATCTTTTTTTTTTTTTTTTTCTTCTTTTATTTTTTTTTTCCCCCTCCCCCGTGTTCCCAGCACCCGCGTGATTGCAATTTGCTGAAGAAGAGTTGTTCTTGTCGCTGGCTGTGCCCGCTCTCCCCGCGGGAGGTCTCGGGAGAGAAGGATGTCTGCATCCGCCCGCTGCTGTATTTGAACAGCTTACAAAGGACTGTGTGGGCTGACAGGACTGTGTTTACACACCGCGAGATGAAGACGGCGTGAAACAACAGATAAAGCGGAAGGGACATAAGCAAACCCCTCCTGGATTCGTGTTCCCATCTCCACTGCTAAATGGCCGCATGGCTTTACTCTAGGTCACTCGACCTTCTGGTGTGCTCTGTCCCTCTCACCTGGGTGTGGGATACTGTCATTCATGAACTTCCACAGGGGTTTGAAAAGCTTTTCAAAATGTTCTGCAGTGGGGAAGCTGTGTGTGAACAGGTTGGAGATGTAACTGGTGCAGCCGCCTTTTGTTCTACGTGAATGGACGCAGCACGTTGTCCCTCCGACGCGTGGTGCAGCCAGCCTGGCCTGGGGGGCCTGGGGCGGCACGGCTTCCGCTTTCCTTTCTGCGGGTACCCGCCACCTTTAACTGGTGTTAAATATCTTCAATTTATTTATCTATTTGAGTCTCTGGTAGTTTCAAAAGATGTTGTACTTGGAGCCTGTGTGATAGGCGCTCTTGAAGGAAAAGGCCGTGCCGGGGAGACCGGGCGATGGGGGAATATGAAGGCCTCGCTGCAGCAGGCGTGAAATGGGTGTTAAAAAGCCTTTTGACCAAAAAAAAGGCAAAGCTTTTCATGCATGCTTGTCACTTTTCCTGGCCTTTGTGTTGTGAATTTGCAGAACGTGCAGAGCCAGGTCAGCAATGGTTGCTTGCATATGGTTATGGTGGTGTTCAAAGCTGCACCTGAACAGGAGGGGAAATTGCTGAAGGTTTTTATCCTTTGGGGGGTGAAAAGTCCTGAGTTTCTGAGCACCCCACATCTGTGCCCTCTTCCTGGGCTGCTCCACAGTCTCAATTATTTGTCTGTCTTTGGACATGAGGAGGGGCCGGGCCGTCTCGCATACCTCGGGTCAGTCCTGGGCCACTCTGCTGGTCTTGGACTTCTCCAAGGCCGGCGCGTTCAGTCACAGCAAGACTGTGTCACAACATCATTTTTTATGCCGTCCCTGTGTGACAAGTGGTGTCATGGACTTTGGCAACCCTTGTGGCCCTCTCCTCCACTCGTGATCCCGCATGGACATCCCTGAAGCCTCTTAGCTGGCTGTGAGAACTGGGTGACGGTGCAGAGGGCATGCATTGCTGAGGGAGTTGGAGGTGGCTTTTGTGCCTTTTCCTTGTACGCCCCAGGAACAGGTTTGTGAGCAGACCTTTAGTAAAGCCTTTAACACGCTTTCCCACAGCATTTTCCTGGAGAAACTGGTTGCTCATGGCTTGGATGGGTGTACTCTTCACTGGGTAAAAAACACTGGCTGGATGGACGGGTCCATGTGTGGTGGTGGTGAATGGAGTTATATCCAGTTGGTGGCCGGTCACAAGTGGTGTTCCCAGAGGTCAGTACTGGGCCTGGTTCTGTTTAATATCTTTATCAGTGACCTGGACGAGGGGATCAAGAGGGGATCAAGTGCACCCTCAGTAAGTTTGCAGATGACACCAAGTTGGGCAGGAGCGTTGATCTGCTGGAGAGTAGGATGGCCCTACAGAAGGATCTGGACAGGCTGCATCGATGAGCTAAGGCCAATGGTGTGAAGTTCAACACGGCCAAGTGTCCTGCGCTTGGGTCACACCGACTCCGCGCAGCACTACAGGCTCGGGGCAGAGTGGCTGGAAAGCCGCCCGGCGGAAAAGGCCCCGGGGGTGTTGGTGGACAGCCGGCTGGGTATGAGCCAGCAGTGTGCCCAGGTGGCCAAGAAGGCCAACAGCATCATGGCCTGGAGCAGGAATAGTGTGTTGGCAGAGACCCACCAGCACGTGAGAGCCCCAGGTCACAGCAGCACAGCTCAGCCTGCACAAAGCCACCAGCGAGAGCGAGTGGCAGCCGCTGCCTCTCTTCTTTCTCGAGTAAGCAGCACGTTGTTTAAATACAAATATAATTAGGACTTATCTCTTGCTTCGGGAGTTATAGCTACTACCCGTGCTTGACTGGGGCAAAAGATTTTCTAATCTCCAAGGAGGAAATATAATTAGTGAGGGAAGAGGGGGTGTGTTTGTATAAATAAAACCCTCTTCACAAATATAGAAACACAGCTAAAGATTCCCATGCTGGTATGGTCTTGGGGCATCTGTTGTCTCCATCTGAAGAGTGGATCTGCACTTGTATAAAGGTCTTCTCCTTTGTTTGTTGTGAATATAAATGCTCGTGTTGTGCCCTCATCGAGGCCCTTTCCCGCGAGGCTTTGCCAGGTGGGCGGGCAGGGGTGTCGTGGGGGAATGGCGAGGAGCAGAGAATGGGTGTCATGGTCACAGGGTCCCCTTTGGCAGCCAGAGACCCCACAGGGGTGAGACGGGAGCCAGGATCTCACAGCCGTACATTCCTCTGTCCTCCTTGTGTTGGTTCCACACTTCGAAGTCTAAATGTTCAATTACTACATGGTTCTTAACCATGAAGTTTGTGTTCCATAAACCAGTTAATATGCTTTCTCTCAAACTGGTGTGCCGGTTTAAGATAAGAGCCCATGTTTCAGAGCAGCTCTTCTTCATGGGATCCCCGTCTCTGCTGCGTTTGGGTGTTCCCTGAGACCTTTACCTAGACAGAGGTGTCTTACGTTTTCTTTTTGAGAAACCCCTTGTAGGAAAGCAAAAATGATAACCGCTATGAGTGTACCTTCTGCTTTGTTCCAAGGCATCCCACCTCTATTTGGAGGCAGGTGTTGCAGGAGAGGGTTGGAAGCACATCAAGCATTCAGTCATGGCACTTCTTGAGATTTGATGCACTTCACAGCATCGGGGAGTCTTAAGCGCGCCGTGCCACGCGGGCTCCCCGGATCACAACGTGTCCTGTCAGTGTTGCAGTATGAATCTATTAACGCTGGTGTCCTCGTCACCGTGCTGGATCTGTGGAGCAGTGACAGAATGCAGCAGTAAACTGAAAATCCTTCTGGAGAGCTTTGGTACGGGGACGGGCTGCCGTGGTTCTGGTGGAGCCCTACCCCGTGCTCAGCTCTTTACATTCTGTAAAATTAAGGAGTTAATACTTACTATGGATACAGATTGATGTTAGGGTTTAATAATAGATCAACTGTCTTCATTCGTGTGTGTGGAAATGGTGAAAAACCTGTCCTTTTCTCATATTTGCTTCAAACAAACAAGTCTGGGAACCATCCTTCTGCCCCATGTGAATGTTGGGGGTAAAAGCAGGTAACTTAGTACTGTTTCAGGATTTTGGATTTAACGTATCTTCTTTTTTGCCGATTCAATGAGAACGTCCTTTGAGAAAGAAGCGTGGAAAGGTATTTTATGTCAAATCTGTCGTAGAAGCATTCATAGCTAAAGCACATTGCTGCCTTCTCCTCCACGGGGGAAGCGGGGAATTTGAGAGTTGAGGATGACCTCCAGCTTTGGGAACTCCCAAGATTATCTTTTGATGGCATCATTAGCTTCTAGAAGAAGACAAGCCTGTCTGCCTGTATCTTGGAGGGAATATATCAAACTGAGGTTTGAAAATTTTAATTTGTCCCTAATCTGTGTTCAGTTCCAGTGAAAGCGAGTAGCTGGGAATGGTGGATCTCTCTCAGCTGCATTCTGGGGAGCTGACATAAACTTCAGCCTTAAACTGAAGGATTTGTCTGTCTTAATGGAAGGCTCTGGAGAGCGATTCATGTGCTAGATGTCACGTTGCATTTCTGGGATGTATCCGACTCTGCAGAAGGGACTGTCTGCGGGTGATTTTTGTACGAAGCAGACAGTGGAAGAGGTGCGTGCAGCAGGAGGCGGGGGGTTATGCTCACGTTGGTGCATTCAGTGACAAGTTCTCGTGCCACGTGCAGTGTACGGTGAATCCGCAGCGAGGGTTACCGCTCGGCTGTCGGTTTGCCGGTCCCTGCGAAAGCTCTTGTGTTTCTGGGTGTTGAAAGGGCCCAGCTGAGAGTTGCAGGGAGGCCCAGAGGTTTTGGACGTGTGTGTATCCAGCTGTCCGTCGCTGCTTCCCAGGAGGCTGTCAGACATCTGTGCATGTCTCTATCAAGCAAGAACCTCACCGCGTTGTCCTGGGAAAGCACAGGAGTTGTCCTTGGCTTTTTTGGCAGAGTCACTGCAGCCCAAAGTTGTTTTTCTTCATATAATTCCATTAGAGTGATGACAGTTTCAAGTTGGAACCGAAAAAGACCTGATGAAAGGACCACTCTGTAAGTGGGGAAGATAGACAGAGAGGAAGCAGTAACTAGCAAGGTAATAGACGGTGATGGATCTATAATCTCTGAGGCTGCTGTAAGCAGTAAATTCCTAAATAGGGTCCTTTCAGCCTTAACCTATTTATTTGCAAAGTGCTAAATTTAATTTTCCTTAGTCTGCAGGAAAGCAGCATCCCAGGAATAAACCTTTAGCCCAGCCAAGAAGCGGTGCCAAAGTGCTTGTTCCAGCATTTCCATTTCCTCTCTGCCCCGCGCGCAGCGTCGGGGCTGTGCGCCCCAGCACGTCATCTCTGGGGTGTGCTGGTGTCACGAGGCTGGAGTCAACGCTGCCGCAAGGGGGGATGCGTCCTGCTCTGGAGCCTTTTCAGAAGGGGAGATTTAATAGCCGTGGGCTCCGTCAAACCACCTGGATTCTGTCAGAGCAGGATGAGTGAACCTGTCCCGAGGCGGGAATTTTGGCACATGAAAGCACACGAGGGAGCTACTACTGCACGTACTGATGCTCTGTCTGTCCTGTAGATACAGGACCGCGGTGCTAAAGGCTCTCGGCTCAGAATAACTTCAAGAGTTGAACAGCACATAAAAGCCTACGTGTTCTGAAACCTCCACAAAGCCACATCTTGAGGAAGAAAAGCAGCGAGTTTTCCAAGCAACCAACGTTCTGCACATTTGTCCTGCAAAGTTTCAGCGAATGTGGTAAAAAGTAGGTTTCCACGCGTTGCTTTTTGTTCCTGGTAGCACTGTGATGGTGATACATACAGCCTGCGTTCTTCTGGAGCTAGCAAAAAGGGGTTTCTCCCAAACTGACAATATAGTGGAGTTTTTAGAAACGTTGCTTTGATAAAATATTTCATGAGCAAACGGACAGTGTCTGAATCCAGAAGTCACCTTTGAGGGAGCATTCAGTGTTGCTGTAGTTGGCGTGACCCCGATGATGCGCAAGGTGGGCTGTCGCTAATCCCGGTGCTTCAGAGAACGTTGATTCTATGTTTCAGCGCTCTGCTGTGTTCCTGCCTGCAGAGGATTTCAGCAGAGTTCCTCGCAGCGCTCCCCGCTCCTCTTTGTCCCTTTCTTATCCCCTCGCTGGCGGCACAAGCGGCGCAGCGTTGGCTGATGGGCAGTAACGTGCCAGCGCTGCCCCGGCTTCCCGCCGCGTTCCGAGCCCGTTGCCGATAGGTGAATGGAACAATGCTGCTTCCCAAGGGTGGAGGAGTTTGCCATCTTTATTCTGCTTCAAGGCTTAGTTGGGTTTTTACTCAGTAAAGTGCCAACGAAAAGGCAGTCTTATTTTTTGTGTTAGTTCTATTTTGCCATTTTTTACCACCTTAGGAATGATATTGGTATCTGCAAGTTTATATCCAGCCCTTCCCCCTCCTTCTCTTATCTAAATCTGGAGAAAGGATCTGAGCTCCTCAGCTCCGTGTGCTGCTCAGAGCTCTGACTTCTCCCTCACGTTTGCTTTAAAATAAACAAAACTGACAGTGCCAGGAATTGAGTGTGGAGAGTTACGCGGGCTTTTTGCCTGCTTCCTCCTTTGGTGCGGAGCTGATGGGAAGGGTAGCTCTGCTGCAGCCTGGGAAAGGACCGTCTTAAGCTGATATGGAATTTAGGGTGGGGTCTCTGCCCTTCTGGAATGGGAAGAAATTGCCCCCCAAGGGTGGGTGCTGTGTGATCTGGCACCTTTTCTTCACCAGGTTCCTGGGGTCTTGCTCTTTCCGCTGGTAGACCTGGGTGCAGAGGAGAAAATAGACCTTGTCTGTGAGTCAAGAAGGTGTCTTTCTCCGAGGGCCTTTCTCCGCTGTTCTTTCATTTTAAAGCTCGTTGTCATAGAAAACTTCATTAGCCACACTGGGAGTCTCTCAGCCTGCAGTCAACTTGTCGACGAGTGATAGACATAGTGTTGATTAATATTTACACTTGGAGATTTTCCGTTACCCGGGGGATTGTGTAGAAAGCCACGAGTACTTGAGCCTTGGAAGAACCTCAGGTTCGCTCTCTGCACTGAGTTGAGCACTGATAAGGTATTAAACTGAAATGGCTGCTCCACAAAAGCAGAACTTGGTCAACCTCAACCCACGTTTTCCTTCTGGATTTTTTCCCCTTTGAACTAGCTCTGCAGGGAGGCTTCTCGTGCAGGGGGTAAGCAGGCGGCATACCAAAGGCCTTCAAACTGCAAAGGGGCATCTCCAGCTTGCCCGAGCTGCTTCCATCACTCAGGGACTGAAATTTTAATCATTGAATTAATTTTTCAGAAACCAAAGTGCAAATCTGTACCCCCGGTGGCATTAATAATGAATTCGGGGAAGAGAGACATTAGAAGGAGAAAGAAGGGCTAGGAAATTTGGGGTTGAGCAATGAAATTATCTTCATCATCATTATTATTACTTTATTTTGACGAGATAATGCATGGGTTGGATCTCCTTCTCCCTGGGCCTTTCTGCTTGTCTTGTCCATGCTTTGTCCAACAGAGTCTGCTTCATTTCTGCCCAAGGCGTCTTTCGAATTCCTTTCCCCCCTCTCGCTTATCTTCACCTGGATTTTCTTTTCCAGGGTAAATAGCCAAGTCTGTACGTGGACGGTCCCACTCCTCATCTCCCGAGCAGCCCCCCGGAGCCTTGCGGGGGCTTTGGCCGCACGGTGGAGAGCGGAGGAGGAGGCCGCAGGGTTCACCTGCTCCCGCAGATCTAACGAGGACGAGGTCTGAATGGCGGCCAAGATGCCAGAGCGTTCTGCCTCGCTTTTGGCTCCTTCCTTCCTTCCTCTCTCGGAGAGCGTGCAGATTTTATTTCTTTTTTTTTTTCCTAATTAAAAGTATTATGTACCAGAAGATTAATTAGAAATGAAAGTGATTTTTTTTTCCCCTCCGTTTGTGTCAGTGGAAAAGGCTTGTGCCAGGCGGCTGCCAGAGGGAGCTGGGATTTCTCCCTTTAATGGATTCCAGGCAATTTGCCTCTGGACAGCTCTCTTATAAATAATGAATTTTGCACAGATTTTCCCAATTCTCAGGCAGCGCAGGTGGTCTTCATTTCAACCATCCCAAACAAATCTGGAAACAGCAGGGCGTTCCCGTCCTCGGTCACCACATGAAAGGGGCAATTCCTCACGTTCCCCCTCCCCTCCTCGTCGCACGCATCACGAAGCCCACCTATGGTTGCGGATTTGTGTCTGTCTTTATTCAAAATCCCACCGAGCAAATCCAACCGCAACTCTGCCGTTCCCCCTCCCCGTGGCACGGTGCTGCCAGCAAGGCCAGCGCGGTGGCTGGGCACGTTTGCAGAAGCAGGAGGTCTTCTCGGGGTCAGATGGGCTGATGTTCTCCAAAGCCTGTAGGGTTGTTGCCAGCAGACGAGACACAAGCCCAGGTGCACACGTGCGTGATCGCAGGACGTTTGCAAGGCCTTTGTGCTCCCCTCCCAGGCTCATCGTAAGAGATGATTCTTTGAATCGTTATATTCCCGTTCAGAAATGAGGATTTGGTTCAATGGGTGCTCCACAGAGACTGGCCAGAGGAGAAATCCTCTCCCAGAAGGAAAGCTTTTCTTGAGTTAAAAGCACCCGAGAGTGATTTATGCAGCGCGAGGACTTGTGGCCCTGATGCGGGGATGAATTTCAGCCCGGAGGAGGACAACGTAGCCTGAAGGTTTCTCTTCATGTCGTGCCACTTGCCCCGTTTATTTCCTTTCCGTTAAAATTGAAGTGGTGACTGCAGGAAGATGAAGGTGAAGGTCCCCAGCTGCAGAGATCTCCCGTGGTCAGCAGCCACCTGGTCCAGAGGGAAGCTGGGGATTGCTCCAAGAACCTTTTCTGTGGCTCTAAATAAAGCAGCTAATGACACCTTCCACTCAGCGGGAAGAAAACAGAATTACTAAACTTGCAATTTGGCACAGTGGGAGTGTGAGTTTGTCCTGCCAGGTTCTTGTTGCTATATATTTCCGAGATTTTTTTTTTTATTATTATTATTCTTTTTTTCTCCCAAGCAGGTGGAATCCAGATCAGGGGGTTCATTTTAAGGACTCTGATTATGCCTGTGGAAGGCAGAGCCCCAAAAGGAAAAGACTGATTGCTGCTTCTAAGTCATCCGGCATAAAAAGGAGAATGAGGCATTTCCCAGAGAACCCGCACATGTCACGGCCTTATGAGTAATGTGTAGTGCTGTCCCATTAGGAGCCGCGTTCCCAGTACAGTGTTGAAGAAGGTGTATATATTTCCATATAATTTTAATCATTTTGACTTATGGTTTAACTTTGTGCTGGGCAGGCTGCACAGAGGTTCCAGGAGAATACTCGTTTAGATGGCTTTGGGGGCAAAAGAAAGCAAGCGACCGAAGGCAAGGTTAGAAATAGCTGAACGTTTCCAGTTGAGCAAATTTTACGGTCATGTGCTGTGATAATTGAAGGTTTGCTGTTAAACGCTACGAATCTGCGCTGGAGAAGAAAACATGTCCCCAGTTAGAGATTGCTGCAGTCTTCCGCTGCCGGTGTGAGGAGGGAGAATGCTCTTAGGGCAAGAGGTGCTGTCTGAAAGGAAACGTGAGATGCGGTAATGAGAGCTTAGCAAGGCCCAGTGCTTTTTGGGGTAAGGTGTGCTTTGTAGAGGAGCCATTCATTCATCTCCAGGGGTTGTGAAGGCTCATCCTGAAAAACTCAAGGGAATTTCTCCAGCAGTGGCTGGAACTGTTGAGCTGTGCTTGCCCTGCGACTTTGGGGGGGGGGGGGGGGGGGGGGGGTAAAACAAGTGAATGCTTGTGAAACTGCCGGCCTTTCTAATTCCCCTTCTACACCTCCGTATGCCGTTGCCCCAAATCTGTGTTATAGCACCGGGGGGACAGATGACTGTCACCAACTCTGACAAGTGAGATGTGCTCAAAAGCGAATTTCTGCAGCCAGCGCCGGAGTGCTTAGAGCAAGCGGACGCGTGGTTTCTGGAGCAGTGACTTGCTTTAACGTTCTTATCGACTGTTTTGCAGTCTTTGTTAAAAGAGGTCAAAGCTCATCCCCCTGGGTGGGGACTTCTTGAGCGTAGTACTTATTATTAGGGCAGTTCCATATCTTGTAATTAGGGATGTAATTCCCATCTCTGTAGAGAGCCAGCCTATAGCCCGGGTACCATTTAAGAGTTTCATGAGATGAATTAAGCAAGGATGGATTGAGCAATACAATGAATTTCAATGGAGATCACTCGCCTGAAGACCTGCAGGTGTTTCAGACGAGATACGAAAAGTAAATACATTCCCTCCTCTTCCTTCTCTCTCTTTTCCATGGGAGGCAAGACCAATCGCAGCGTTCTGGGTGCCGTGCAGTAGCGATGGTCTGATGGCTCGAGGCCTGGTTGGTTGAAAGGTTACCTCGTCCCGCGGTCCCTGCTATAGCAGCTGGGAGAATTTGTATTTCTTCTCCTGTCTGACGCTAAAGTATAAAGATATTTTCCAGCAAAGGACCTGTGTCTTAGAAAACTGCTGTTGCAGTACATCTGAAGAGTCAGATTTTGGCAAGCTTCAAAGTATGATGCAAGAGATTCTTACTTAATTTAGCACTTCGTTAACTTCACTATTTTTTCCCCTTTACCTACACGGATGGTAGCAGTGCTTATGGTATTCTGCAGCGAGTTCTATAGTTTATATGCTTTGTATAAAATCATTTACGTAAGTGCAGAATAAATCAATCAAACTTGGAAAAAAAAAAAAAGGGAAAACAATCAACTTTGGGCTTGAATAGAGTAGGTGAAATACCAAAAGAAAAGAAGGACAAAGATGATGAATTGAGTAGAAAAATAGCAACAAAACTGCCATACAAAAAAGGAAGGTGAAAAGGGAAAGAACGGAAAGAACAGCGGTAAGACAGAAAAAGCAAGGGAAGGCCAGACATATAAGTTAATGCGACGTATTTTCCTCTGTAATTATATTCATTTGATGTAGGTTTGTGCCAGGCGCTTTACAGCAGTGTTAATGAGAAGAAGGAAGCAAGAGTTGATACCCATAGCGGTTTAAAAGATAGAACTCGAATCAAATTGCTGCCGTTCTCGGTGGGCACGGATATATTTAGCATCACAGCATGCTGTATATAATATGCCGTTACAGTCTTACGCAAAGTCTTTTGAATGAAGATCTGAAAGCACGTTGCGTTAATTCCAACACAGTATTTCCCAAATTATTAGACGGTCTCTGGTGTTGAGAGCTAGAGTTGCCAGTTGTTGCTGTCTTGATATTTTTATACAGCACATGTCAACATGGAAGCTGGGTCAGATGTCCACTGAGGAGACTAGTCCTGCCATCTTCATGTAATTCTGGTCCCACGGCCGCCTTTGGAAAGGCTTTTGCTACCACCAGCTTATCTTCAGGTGTGGGGCTCTGCACAGTCTGTCTCGGAGGCAGGAAACGCTAATTCATCTCACAAACGGAGCAAATTTGCGTTTTGCCTTCCTCGCTTTCACGCATCATCCTCCAGCCAGGTGATACTCTCGTTGCCCTCAGCCCCCCCCCCCCCCAAGTCCTGTTAATAACCTCGCTCTAACGATGCGCAAAGTGCTGAGGAGTCGGGGGCTGCGCTCATGATTTCTCAGCAGTGCAGCTTGCACCCCTTCGTCCTGGGAAACCACGGCATAGATTTTACCAGGAAAAGGGGGAAAGGAAAGGCTATTCGCAGGGATTACAGAAAACTTCCCTTCCCATATATATGGCTCAAAGAAGTGGGAAGCTGGTGCGTGCATATACTGCTACATTAGGAAAAATGCTCTGGAATTATTCACGCTGGCTCCTGGCAGGAGCTGAGAGTCTCGTGGATTATCCACCGAGGTGGAGACGAGGTGAACAATAGGGGTTTAATTTAAGGAATGTTTTCCCTGCCTTCAGCAGGCCTCTCCAGCTCACATCTCCCTGATTGCCCCGTAAGGGCACTCCTTACGCCGTGGTCATAACCTCCTCTCCCCCTTTGGGCAGTGGAGAACCGGCAGCCAATTTGTGTCCAGAATTAAGGTTGTGACCCTCTCCGCTCCCCTCCGCGCTCGGCGGCTGCTGAAGGAGGTATGCAAAGGCTCTCTACTAATTGTTGGAAAAGAAAAATTTCTGCCCCTAAACTGTTTGCTGAGAAGTTCTGGAGTTTATTTTCCTCTGTGTAGCAACAGTTTTCAGCAGGAGCAGAGGATTGATGGCTCCTGGAGTTTATTGGAAGTGCCTGGTTTTAAAGGAGTCTGAAATATTATGGATGTCAGAGAGGAGATAGCTGGTCGCTCTCCCGATGAGGAGATCTGGTTGCGCTCGGTGCATTTCACCCGCCTTTTGGGAAGTGACAGTCATCCCCAGGAGCTGTGGATGACACTGCATTTGCTCTTCCCAGTTGAACTGCTAATGCTCCAGGTGAATTGCTTGTTAGGGAAGGCAAAATTGTAGATTTCTTTTCGGAAAGAAGGATGGGATTATTCTCCCAGCTGAATAAAACTGCAAGTTTGGGGCGCAATTGACCCATTTGTACTCACAAATGTACAACAGCTTTGTAGGTGGTAATGACTTCTGTCAAATTCTTTTATTTTATTTGTCACTTTGAACTATCGGCTTACAGAGGAACCGCAAAGACTCCTTGTTGGTAGAAAGATGGCTTTAAGTTGCTGAATCATTACAAGCATCTTAATGCAGAAGGAACTAATCTTTTTATCCAGGGCTGGCTTTGGGCTCTGCTTTCCCTCAGGACCTGGATGTTGTAGAGGAACAAGAAAATTAGCCCTCAAAAGAATACTTTATGTGAAGCAGTCCTCCGCTCTGCCCGCATTTCTGAAGGCTGCTGCTTGCAGTGCTGAGATGTGGCAGTGTGGAAAATATAGGTAAGATCTGGAGGAACACCCAAAACGTCCACAAGGACACAGAGGGCACTTCTCATTGTTTTCCGTTTACAAGAATATGTTGTATGTAGTGTTCAAAACTGCGGGTAATTATATTTTGCAATGAAGTCTGTGAACATCTGTTCCTCTTCCTTTCCGTGCCAAGTCCCAACCTCAGGAGTCTGTGTTGTCTCCACAACAGTCAGATAGCACATTTGCCCCCTAAACTAAGTAGAGGTTGCAAGGCAGGAGAAGAAATCTCCCAGGGAAAGGATTTTTCTTCTTAAAACTTCCAGCGGCATCCATGCAGGGAAGAGGAATGCAGAGCGTGGTGGCAAGGGCAAGCACAGAGAAGGAATGGTCCACCATGGTGCCCACACCAGGCAACGTCCAGTTCTGCCGTGCCCCGCTGAGCTGGGAGAAAGCCTCATGCCGTGCTGTTGCCACATTCCCTAGGGATCTGTCTTTGATCATTATGAAGAGCGATAGTTCATGCTCTGGGCAGGAGGTTGCTGTCGGGGGGCACAGCGCTGGACGGAGCACAAGCAAAAGTTCCCCAGACGAAAGAGCCCACCTCCTCCGGTTTGTTTGGCAAAACCTCACCTGCACCACTAAGATGGGCCAGTGGAACTGCCGTTGAGCGATGAACGACATGTGTGGATTAACAGCTTTATTGGAGTTGGGTGTGTGCTTGGCTATGGGGTTCATAACCGCTGTGTCTCAATCAAAAAAAAAAAGAAAAGTTTTTAATGCCTCCTGCGTTAGCAGAAGTTTGAAAGTCTGGTGGAATCCTGTGCTGTAAATATTTATCTTCTGGCTCCCTTTCGTCCCCCACCATTGGGAAAGCACTTGGGTGATGGCAGAGATCCCATAGCAACTGCAGCTTTTCTGCTCTTCGCAATCACAGAGGAACAGTAATGATGGCTAGCACGTTGCAGGGAAGAAGAATGTACTCCATCTAGGCTAGACTTGCAAAGAGTAAATTGGAGTGAAAATAGATTAAATCTTTCCATAGTTCAATGGCAAAAGAAAATCACCCATCATTTGCTTTCTGTCTCCTAGATGCATTAAAATGTGGGAAATGCTCAATCTCCAAACCCCTTCGTTTCTTGACAGGCTTTATTCACTCTCTTTTCTCTGCTGTTTTTATTAATTTATTCTTCAAGGCAGTTCCTACTGTGCCAGCTCCTTTTACTGCGGGATGTAGAGAGCTGTTGTTCGTAGCTCTCGCACAAGGAATGCAGGATCCTGAACTCAGGGCTTGACGGATACTCTCCGGCTCATCCGTGTTTCTTTTCTGCCTTTTGCTTTAGGCTTTTGCAACATCTTTTGAAAGGGAACAGCGGAAACAAAAAATCAAGGGTTTGAAGAGTTACCGCTCTTTTCTGTGCCTTTTGTCACACGTTATAGAAGTCCCAACTAGCGAAGATGAAAAGGAAAAAAGGATATATCTCTGAAGCTGGCCGTACTGTGAAAGACTTGGAGTGCTGATGATTAGCGATACAACAGGGTGTTCGGAACGGGGGAAGTCCCGACCTCTTTGAGGATGCTGCCAGCTTGGACCTTAGGGTTAAGCAATTTTAAAGACACCTTCTTTGAAGGCTGTGACCTTGTCCTTCTCCTTCCATTTTCAGGCTTCAGGTTTATTGCTCTCCCAAGGAACTCAGAACAGTTGATTAACTTGTAACTCAGTAGTTCTTGACACATTAAGCAGCAAATTTGACTCTAATTAACAGCTTTTATTAGCCTGGGTTCCCCCATCCCTCCTCCTGTTTCACTCTAGAGACTCCTCAAGCCTTTACAGGTTTTAAAGTTAAATTCATTTCTAAATTTTTATTTTTTTTTTTAAATCGTAAAAGCGAATGTGTGCAGACGTCAGATTGTGCAGCTCAGTGGGAGGACGTGTGTCTGACAGAAGAACATTTGGAAAGCAAATGTGGTCACCTGGAGGGAAGCGAGGGGTTGGATTGTGGAGAGAGCTGGTGGCTGGCCACAGGGTTGGCATGACACAGGAGAGGAGACCATGAAGGTCAGCCTCAGCCATCCGGATACTGTTTTGGACAGTTGCTTCGCGGCTGACAGTGGACAGGCTCGACCTCAGAGCTCCACCTATGTGTGCAACCCGGCGTGAAAAGCGAGAAGGGGCATGGCTGGAGCTCTTGGCCAAACTGGATGATGGCTCTTCTGCTCCTCCTGAGCCTGCCGGCCCTCTGCTGGCCCTCTGCCGCCTGCAAACACCGGCAGGGAAATCGCCATCCGGGGGGAACCGAGTGAGCTGAGAGGATTGGTTTTGGAAAGTTATGCTGTACAGAGTGTTTGTAGATATGCTGTACGTATCGCAACGGCGTGCGTGCTTCCAGCCAACACTGCTGAAGTGCGCAGCTCCCCGGGGGGCCCTCCGCCGCAGCTCAAAGCCATTCCAAAAGGATTTGGGCCACAGAGGGGATGGGTGAGGGACTGAGGACAGCCGAGGATGCTCCTCTTCTTCATCACGGAGATTCCCTCTGCTGCTGTGCTTGTTTCTCTTGGGTCAGCAGATACAGTAGCGCATTGGCAAGCACGCAGCCAAAAAATCCAGGAATCCCCTGACTGTGTCACTCAGTCTCGTTCCCCATCTGTGAAATGGGAGCAGTGATGACTCCGCTGGTTCCTCAAGGTGCTCCAGTTGCGGTGTGCAAGTTGCTATTGAAGTGTTAATCGGTATTGTTTGCAATTTGAGGGGGGGCTTCAGGCTTGTTCAGGCATAGAAAGATGGTTTCTTTTCAGTTTTCAAAACACATTGTGGTGTAACCCTGCTTAAGAAACTACCACAGTATCTTTATGAAAGATGTTTTTCATAAGCTTTGGTAAATACGTTTCACCAGTAGCCTGCTATGAATATATCTAATCCAGTTGTGGACTTTTCTGAACTCTTGATCTTGAGAGACAGCCTGTGACAGTGAGCTGCAGAGGTCAGTTCAGGGCTTGAGAAAAGAGTTTTTCATATCTCTTTAAAATTGCCATTCAGTTCCTCTGGGTACCGTTTCCCTCGCATCTTGCAAGAAAAGAGTAAATATCGTCATTATTCTGTGCTTTCTCTTAGGTTTCTCCTTAACGGCTAAACAGCTGGGTTTATATTTTCTGTAAGTAAAGCAAATGAACCTCTCCCAGGATAACCCGCAGTGAAGACGAAGCGTTTTAGCGCTCCTAAGAGGCAAACTCGCCAAGGTCAGCCCGGCGCCCCCCAAACCCATGATGTCCTACGCAGTCTCACCACGTCACAGCTCACTCTCCTGTGCAAATAGCTGAAGGATATGTTAGGCAAAACCGCTCCTCGGGGAATGCCAGGGTAATCTTTTGCTATGTCGAATATTGATCATGTGTTATACCTCCTTTTTTAATTGCGTTCAGTTAATTTCCAGATTTGTAATAGCGCTCTATCCCTTGTGTGGTTGCTTCTGAGCAGGTTTCTGGTAGCCTTCTGGGCGATACTTTGTCACAGAGGCTTTGAAAATCCAAATAGTTAAACCTAATCCTCAGAGATTCTTCCCCCCCCTTAAGAATTTTAGGGAATTCTACCAGATAAAGAAAACCATTCCTCTCCTATTTATTAGTATTGTTTTCACCTGGGGTTTATTGTTTCTTGTTTAGTTTTATTTGGTATGGAAATAAGTTTTAGGGGCCTCATATTCTCTGGATCATTCCTGAAAACCTTCTGGAATCAGGCTACGATATTGCTCCTTTCTTGCCCGCTGGTATACACATCCAATTTTAAGGCTGACTTATTTTTTAACAACTTCAGTACTTCCAGGTCCTCAAATATTATCCCACCTTGGTGATTCATGATCCTCTGAGGATAAGAGATGTGGTATGGGAGCTTTCAGGTGATTTTACGAAGTGGGTAAATTTGCCAAGTTACAGGGAGAGCAGTGTGGTGAGCTGACACCCAGGACGGCTTTGACAACGAGGAGGTAAATCTGTGTCCCCATCACGGGGACCACTGGAACCCATCTCCTCTCTGGGGTAGGCTGAACCTCCCTTCAGCATGTCCTTTTGCTGGTTTCTAAAGGGAGGACGAAAGTAGGCTTCATTTTCATGTTTCTGTTTATTATGTTGGCAAGATTTAGCTTGAGCAGAGGTCTTTTTATTAGGGCTGCGTAGCAAATAAATCAGGTGTGATCCTCGCATTGTGGCTGTGGGTAGTTCGTGAAGAGCAGTGATGGATCGCTGTCTTTGTCGCTTCCTCTCTGCCGACAAGAAGAAGAAAAATAATGTTTCTCTTCCCATCTGCAATTCTAACAACTCCAAGCCTATGCATGAAGCGGGAGGCGCGACTAGGAAGCAAGTTACCTCGCGGGGTTCCCTCCAGATCCGAGACAGCAGGTAGGAGGCAACTCATTAGAGATACTTTGGTGAGTGGGTGTAGTGAGCACACATCTTCCAGGATGTGTTTTTAAAGGCTCTGTCTGAGGTTAATGCTGCACTAGATCTCCTCTTTTGTGCTAAATTAGGCTAATATTTGAACAGCCTTCTTATTAATTTCTTTGTTAATCCCAGTGTTTATCATCGTGACGTGTCTAAATCTCTGCGTGTGTATTACTCTCGGAGTTTCCGTGGTGCAGGGCTGGAAGTGACCCTACACCACCCCATGCCTCGGCGTAACCTCTCTGCGTTATTCTTCAATACTAGAGGTGAAGGGAGGCATTACGCTGTACCAATGTCAAACAGAATAGCTAACCCTCCCTTCCCCCTTCTCGTATCCTCCCTTCCTTTTTCACGCCACTTGTGGTGAGATTACCTTCTCCTGTTGAGAGTTTGGGTGATTCCCATGGCAGGGGCATTGGAACTAGGTGGTCTTTGAAGTCCCTTCCAACCTAAACCATTCTATAGTTCCAGTTTGGTTGGACCGCTCTCTGGTTTCCTAGACTGTCTCATTTTGTGTCTCCGCTGTATTTCCCATTTCTTCAGGACCTTTTTGCTTTTCTGGCTCTCTTTCCTCGAGGCCACAGCTCCGCACAGGTTAGAAGCAGCCGTATTATTCCTGCATCTGAAGAGTATTTTAAATGAAACTGCGCTTTACAGCGACGCTGCCAGTCCTCATTTTGATCCCCGCATCCGGGGACATTTGTTGTTGTTATGGTGTTCTCATCGTGACTTAAATTTAAAATAAGCGTTTGTAGGGAAGTGGTGGACACCTCGCTCCACTGTTCTGCTTGGGGTAGAAGATACGCCTACGAAGTGGGAGTGTGCAGGACTATACTGTTTTATTCTCTTAAGGTACCACGTGAGCTTCCAAAGTTAGGTCATTTCTAAGGGCTTGTAATATTTTTTTATGAACAGCTTTAAATAGAAGTCATTAGACACTGTTGTTCAAACTTAATTAACTGTTCTCCTTACTGAATTACAGCACAGCAAAGCGGGACGGCGCTGTGGGAAGGAAAAAAATCTTAGTAGATTTAAAAAAAAAAAAAAAAATAACTAGATTTAACACTTAATTAAAACACAGGACCTTTGGCAGCGCAGGTATCGGGTTGCCTTCTGGGAGATGCGGCTCTGGGGAGCGATGTCTCACTTCCCACATTCCTGCAGTTAAACCTGGTGTGCTTCAGGCACGGCTGGAGGACCTGCCCTTGCGTCCCTCACCGGGGTGGGTTGCTGCCTCCCCCCCAGCAAAGGGCAAACTGCGATTGCAGTGTGTGCAGACGGATTTTTGCCTGCTTAACCTCGCAGGTACCTGCAGCGATATTGAATGAGAAGCAGCGGTCAGAGTTTCAGCCTTGCTGACAGCCGCAGGGCGTGCTGCGGTGGCTGGCAAGCCCATGCTCCGCTTGCCACTGCATGTTGCCATCATCCCATCCCATCGCCACCACCAGTGTCACCAGTAAGAGAGAGGGCAGCACAGCATCCCTGGAGGGGGAGACGTCTTTCCCGGGGCTGAGCACCGCGTCGCAGTCCTGTCTGCGCAAGGAGGGGGTATAAAACTGTGTGCGTTTGTAACGGGAGAGGCGGGAAATGGTCATGTTCTTCTCGAATGTAGTTATGTTGAAGAGAAACAGAGTTACAACAACACTATAATTTGAAGGTCTTGGAGAAAATAATATAATCAGAAAATGGATTTAGAGGGTGTTGACGTACGCAGTAACCCAGACGTGGGTTTTGGGCAAAATGAAGTTGCCTGGAAGCCTCTGCAGGATTAAATCAGGCGTATTCTGTATCTGGCTTTGATATTTAGGACAAAAGTTCTGGAAACAGCTAAGCCTTCCCATCACATTCAAAAGGCGGCGATGTTTTGACACCTACTGCCTTGTAGTACCGCGTGAGATCTCACTGAAGTGCGGAGGAGCAACCCGGGGAGTCCGTACGACCAGGTCCCACTGGGAAAAGGCTTTCTTTTAAAAGAGCTTCCAGAGATGTCTGTTGTATATCCATCCTCTGGGAACGGGTGGGAGCACGCTGGAGGCTGAAGGAGGCACAGCGGGCTGAGCGTCTCTGCGGATAACAGGGTTTGTTGAGCTGTCTGAAGGTAACCCCTGTCAGCAGTGCCAGCAAACACTCGCTTTGCTCTACGCCGGATCCACCTCTCCTTCCTCCTGTGCCTTTGTCTGACCGTCACAAAACAATTTGGTTTCTTTAACTTGGCTTTGGAGCCAGAGCAAGAGCTTACTACAGCTCTTTGGAGTCATTTTTACCTCCATTCCAGCCGACTAGATTAGTCTGCAGATAATGCTAGGAGTGAATAAGAGCCTCAGCTCCGAGGGAGCTGGAACGTAATTACAGTAGATGAAGGGTACTCTCCGCAGCTCCTCCAAGAGTGCTGAGATTAGACTGTAATCATTGTTTGTAAGCAGACAGGAATGAGGGGTAATCAGCCAGGCAGCCCTGACGCCTTATTCCAGGAATTAATATTAGCTTCCTGAAGTAGCTCATCAATTCACACTTACATGAAACTGCAGAAATCAACAGGTCCCGTCTCCCCACCGCCGGAGCTGCGGAAGGGGCTGGAGGGAACGCCGGTGGGGCACGAGCTTTGGGGAGCGCTGGGTCGAGCCGGTGCGTGCCGAGCGGGAAGGGCTCGGGCTCTGCGCTGGGCGGGGGGACAGGCTGCTGCAGTCCCCCCGGTGGTCCACAAAGAGACCGGTTGATGCAACGCCGGGAGGGAGCTGTGCCGCCCGGAGCCGCGGCCCTGGCTGGTGGGTCGCTGCCCGTGGAGAGGGGCAGGCCATCGCTTTGTTCTTTTCGCCGTCCTCTTTCGCCCGCAGAGCTGCGGCAGGAGGGAGGGCCCGCGCTGGGAAGGAGCCGGGGAAGTTTTCTTTTTGGTTTCGAAGAAATGTCTTTGCAGGCGTGCTTGGTGCTGCTCGAATCCTGGCCCTAATTATAAAGCCCGCAGGTCCCAGCGAGCACAGCGAGAACATCGTGTACGGACACAAAGCTAACACTAGGCAGCGAAAGCCTTGACGTTCCTCTGATGTGAAACGAGAAGAGGAGGAATAAAAGAGCTTGCAAATCCAGGCGGAAATCATTAGGGGAGTGAGCGAGGGTACTCATAAAAGCAGCGGTCTCAGTAAAAAGCTGGAGGAAGAATTGGGGATAATTGAGGAGAAGCGCTGGTGCGAGTGATGGAGTGACGCAGGGACGGTAGCGTGCCAGGGGAAGGTCCACAGGCCGTGGGGGGCGTTTGGGCTTCGATAAATACATGTATTGCTTTCACCAGAGCTTGCTGGCGCAAACCAGGCGGTAGGAGCGTTAGGGTACGAGAGCGTCCGCCGGCCCCCTCTCTCCCCGGCTTCCAGCAGTTCTCACCGCCGAGCCCTTTGCTCCATCAGTCCTGGAATAAATCCCCAGCCGACCTATTGATTGTGTCTCTCGTGGTCATTTACATACATTAGTTATGAGCTTGTGCTTTTTAACGATGCTACTGCTCTGACAAGTCACTAAATATGACACAGCTTTATGGGTGGCATTGCTGATACTTTAGCAGTCAAAGGTTAGCTGCTGTTATTAGCCACGTTGGTACTGCCTCTCGTAGGAAAAATAAGGGGAGATAGATGCTTTGTCCGGAAAGCGCGCCGTCTAAGAGCGAAAACTAAAGGAGCATCGACGGAAGGAACAGCGCGTGAGCAAATGGACGAGGTGGCGGTTGGCACAGCGTCATGAGTTTTACGCTTGTGGTTGCTGGTTCGTTTGGTGGGTTAATTGGCGGGAGAGGTGGGTCGAAGGGCCCAGCGGGAAGCTGGCAGGCAGCGAGAGGAAAGGGGGGACAGAGCCGGCTGGGCACCGATCCACCGCCAGAGCCACGGAGCATTCTCTGCGGGAGGGCATCTGGAAGGGTTTGCAAGAAGGATGTGTTAATGTCTGCGTGGATTGTTCCCAAAAGTCTCTTCCAGGCTGGAAGGGAAAAGCACGGGAGGGCACGGAGGGGGCTGCAAACCTTCCGCAGCAGAGCGGGGTGCGACTGGGGCTGGGGGGGGCACTGGCGCTGAGGAGGGGCCATGTCATGGAAAGCCTCGATGGTAAAGAAATGAGTGAATTTTTGGACACCTGAAAAAAGTGGGTGAAGGGAGAGAGGAACAGCTGGAAGAGGATTTTGAAGTTAGTGGGTAAAATGAGTGATGCTGAGGATGCGCAGCCGCGAATTCACACGACGTGGGCATAATTATTATAGTCAAGATCAGAGAGGAGGAGCTGTCTAAACTCATTTCTGTTTGCTGCATTTCTCATTTAGTTGTTGTTTTTTTTTAATTTAATGGATCTTAGTGCAGTCAGGCTTGGGAATGGGAACAGTCCTGTTTGCTGTGGTGGGAGCAGAGGTGGGGTTTGCTGATGAATATCAGCTTCTAGAAACGAATTGTTTTTCTGGCTCTTACCGCTGCTTTGCTGGGGGGCGTAGATCTCCTTTGAGAAATTTCACCATGTGACTGTCCTGTTTCTTAGAAAGGACAGGAGGGAGAATAAATCTGTGGGATGAAGGGAGATTGTGTCTGTGGGTGACACGGTGTCTCATCTGGTTACGCATTCGTCCGGCGCTCATCACCAGCCACATCGCACTGAGCTGTTCTGCCTCGAGTAACGGCAGATATTGGTGTCAGCGTCTCTTCTGATGGACTATTAATACTTCCCAAAGCCCCAGTAGCCTATCTAATAAAAGTAATAAGTGTCTTGGTGCCTCGCTACGTGACTGGAAGATTTATTGCTACAAGCAGCAGAAAAGTAACTGGGGAAGTAGAGGGGGTTCCTCAAAGAAATCGTAATATCGCGGGTCCCAACATTCCGGCTCATCTTTACCAAAGGAATTATCAAATTAGAAGGTCCGGTGGGAACAGAGAGAAGATGTTATCAGTGCTGTTACAGTGAAGGCTGTGCCAGCACTTTTCATAAAAACCTTCTGTTGTGGAATGACTATAAATAGTCGGTTAAATGCACGTATTTAGATCCTACCTGGGGGTAAATACTTGACTTTGGAGCGAGCAGACAGCTGCTTCTCACTTTTAACCTACATAAAATGAGGGACAGCAGTATTGCCAAATACGAGTGCTGGAAATTGTAAATGCAATGTAAAAATAACAATATGCTTTGAGATAATTTTATTTGCCATCTGGTTTTGAGCTGTCGGTTATAGTTGCGTCATGTTTTCTCTGCAACTGTGAAGTTTATTTTGAAACAAACCCAAAGATTGCCATCTACTACCTTGACTTCAGGATATGGAAATTTAAGAAAAGGTTTTAATCGAATCAAGTCTCGCAAAGCTTGTCAGAAAGGGAAGAATGCTGGCAATGCTGGGGCAGTTTGGAGAAGTTTATGAATCTATTTTAGTTTTATGTAAAAGCAGATTAACCAAACAGACTTAATGAATGCATAAGACATCTCCATGCATTCACAATTAACTTTTGCAGGTAGGTACTTTGAAATTAGAAAGTGTTAGGTTAGAGCACATATTTTCCCTCCTTGGTCGTACCCCAGAGACTTAACTCTCTACACCCTAATAGACACTTGCTACGTGTAGCCTAAATAATCTGTGGGTTTGTGATTAAAGCTTTTTTTAATACTTATTTTTAATGGATATTTAATAATCTTCTCCCCGTCTTGTTTTTATGGAGAGAAAAAAAAAGTAAAAAAAAAAAAGCAGCAAAGAGAAGCTGACATGTACAAGACTTCAGCCGTTGTGAACTGGCAGAAAGACCGAAGCGTTGGTTTATTTTTTTGTGCTTCAGCTTGTGGGCAGGCTGTTCCAGGGGAGGTAGGTTTGTGCAGTTTTCGGAGGGCTGAAGCAGCTCGTAACGGGCTGTATGAACCATTTAAAGGTGGGACAAAAAGGTTTCCTTACTGCGCAAAGATGCACGAAGAGCTGGTCATATCTCCCAACTAACTGGCTGACGGGGCATCCCACCACGGAAGGGAGAGAGATGATTAGAGCCGTACCTTTTTGGAAATCGTCTCCCCAGTGAGAGCGGAGTTGGTGGTGGGGAATGACGGCGGGGCACCACCGTGCAGGCTGAAGGGGATGGCAAATAAATGTCAATTTTCGTTGGACTTAAATTTATCTCGCTCGTCTGCTTTGCATTTAAAATAAACTTGGTCAAGAAGTATTTTGAGGAGAGTTGGTGGCGCTTGTCCTGCGCTGGCAGAGGGACAGCATCCGCCTCCCCAGCCTTTCACGGTGTGGATCCCAGCTCGCTCGGCGGTGGCAGGCGGGGAATTAGGAGGGACTTGCAGACCGTGGGAGCTTAGTTCTGTTGTGCAAGACGCCTGCAGACCTCGGCTGCCACCGAGCCCCGGGCTTGGCAGGCTGCAGCCGTGCCGTGACCTGGAACGGGTGTCTTTTCCCCCACTCCCCAAGCAGGCAGACCCCCTCTTCCGGGCTTTGCCAGGCAGCCGCAGCCCCGGCAGCCCATCTGTACGCGGAGCCTGTGCCCACGCAGTGACTGCTTTGGGTTATTCATCTACAGGCTCTGCTGCCTCCTCCCACCCCAAGCTAATCGCTCTGCAGAGCTTCCAAGGTACACCAACTTTGCGTGGCAGCTAACAAGCTTAACTGATGAGTTCTGCCATCATCCTTCTCCAGAGCTAATCAGCTTACCCTAGCTCCAGAGCTAATGGGGCTGTGGGTCACAGCGGCACCGTGAACTGCTTGCACACGAGTTTCCCACATCCATCTTTAATTGCGTGGCGACTGCTTTAATGGAGTTTCCTCCTGCATATGTTTCGCTTATTTTTCCAATGGTTATCACTTGTTATTTTGCAGCCAATTCTTTTTCTTTTTTTTTGCTTTTCCTCAGACGCACAGTTTATTAAAGACTATTTTCATGCCATGGCTGGGATTTCAAATATCAGCTGCTTCCCAGTCATCCCACCCAGACTGGGCGGGGGCCAAAATGTATTTACAAAGGGAAAATTACACTTGGGATAGCACATCTCACGAGCGCTCTCCGCTTTTACCTGTGCGTCCCCGAAATATCTCGGTTCCAGCAGAGAGGAGGATTGAGGGATGGCTCTGAAAAGGCAGGATTTCACCAAGTTGAGAGTGGAGGGAAGTCGTAGGGCCGAGAGCTGCTGCGGTAGAGGTTCTGCAGCCGAAGAGTGACTCTGCCGGCTTGTAACCCCGTCAGCTGCGAGTGCGGCAGCCGAGAGCTGCACCTGCGCCTCCGTCCCTCCACCAACTTGAAGTGGCTTTACAATCATTTTGCTAGGGGGAAAAAAAAAAAAAAAAAAAGAAAGAAGTATTTTATCCTTTTCACTCGCTACGTGAAAGCAGGTGGAGAAAAGTGACTGACGGAGAAATGCTGATGGTGTGTACCAAAAACACTGACTCTGCACTTGGCAAACAACCCGACGATAAATAGAAATTTTTTTCCCTTGTATTTTTGTACTGGCGGGGGATGGGAGCAGGTAACAAGCCTGGCTGAAACTCGGGGTTAAGTTGCAGCGTGCCTCTGCCGTGGCAGTGCCCCGCTCCTTAGGCGCGATGGCACAGGAAGTGTTTTGGGAAGTTAACCTGTGGATCACGGAATTTTCAGAGTTGGAAGGGACCTTAGAGATCATCCAGCCCCACTCCCCTGCCAAAGCAGGACTGCCCGGAGCACATCCCTCAGGACCGCATCCAGGCGGGTCTTGAACATCTCCAGAGAAGGGGACTCCCCCCCTCCCTGGGCAGCCTGTGCCGGTGCTCTGTCACCCTCACCGTAAAGAAGTGTTTCCGTGTATTTGAACGGAACTTCCTATGTTCTAACTTGTGCCCATTGCCCCTCGTCCTGTTCCTGGGAACCATTGACAAGAGCCTGGCTCCATCCTCCTTCAACCCACCCTTTAGGTACTTGTACGCCATAAGAAGGTCTCCCCTCAGCCTTCTCTTCTCCAGGCTAAAGAGTCCCAGCGCCCTCAGCCTTTCCTCATAAGGGAGATGCTCCGATCCCTTCATCATCTTAGTTGCTCTTCGCTGGACTCGCTCCAGCAGTTCCCTGTCCCTCTTGAACTGGGGAGCCCCAAACTGGACACAGTATTCCAGTTGTGGCCTCACCAGTGTAGAGTAGAGGGGGAGAATGACCTCCCTCGACCTACTGGCCACACTCGTCCCTATGCAGCCCAGGATTCCATTGGCCTTTTTGGCAACAAGGGCACATTGCTGGGCCATGGATAATTTACTGCCTACCACAATCCCCAGATCCTTCTCCTCAGAGCTACTTCCCAGCAGGTCCGCCCCTAACCTGTACTGGTGCTTTACGTTCTTCCTCCCTATGTATTTACGCGTTTCCCCGCCGTGCGCCGTCCCCACCTACAGCAGCGCTTTGTGCGTGGCAGCGGGGAGGGGGCGACCATCCTGGGCCTGACCTGCCCTCAGAGCAGAGGGCGAGACCTTGCCCAAAAAGAGCAGCTCGGCACCGTTTCGCCGTCTGAGCTACCAACGGTGCGCGCTGCCGCAGGACGGTTATCCTCCACTTAGGAAAAACGTCGTGGAATGCTGATCAGTGGCTGCATTGTTAATAACGTGATTAAAAGGAGGTTTGTTTTGACTATATCCTGTTCTTAAAAGCAAAATGGAGACGGCAGAAATGCCATTTAGAAAATGGGATGTTGTTGTCTGTTCTAATTTTCATTAAATTTTGCGCTTCTGCTCCCCTACAGCAGTAGTTGCACAGGTCAATTAACACGTGTCGCGTGAAAATTAAAGTCCTTAAATTTTAGTATTTCAGTTGAGTTCTCTCCTGGTCTCCTCTTCCAGAACGAATAGCAGTGCTCTTTCTTCCTTTATTACAATCTCGGTATTTTATGGACCTCTTTTATGAGCCTCTTGTTTGTGTCCCTTTGTACAGCTTTCTCAGGATTTCGGGGGGGGTTATGAAAGCCTCTTTCTTTCCTCTCTCTGGTGCTTTCCAGTACTCTCCTGGGCCTATCTTAAAGCGCACACTAGTTCAGATAAGTATAAGCCCCCAATTAAAAACGTTGCATTATTGTATTTTCCAGACTGTTCCCAGTTTTCTGTTTGCTACTGTCCAGTACTTTATCCGACAGTTTTGTTAACTCTTGGAAAGAGGAGTACCAAATCACAGGGATGCGGTTACCCTCTGCCCTGAGCCACGTCGAAACATTTCCCTTACCATATTATACTGCCACAGAGGATTTGCGTATGTACTTAATAATTTGCCTTGCTCATTTTGCTGGTACGGGGGCATGGCTTGCCGATCCCAATTGATAAGCTCCTTTTTCAAGCCTTTATTTGAAAAAGGGGTTTGCCAAAAAAAGAGTGTTTTGCCTTGCCCAGGAATCCTTTGATTTGAAGGCAAATTCCACATGTATAGGAAGGAGTCCCTCATAATATCTGGCAAAATTAATTGGGAAAAAGCACTTTGGGACACTTTTTACTCAATTCTTATCAATACTTATCAATCCTTCAAGGGCGGGTGCCGGGGGATGGGAACAGTCTGTGTTCAGCGGTGCCCAGTGACAGGACAAGAGGGAACGGGCACAAACTTGGCCATAGGCAGTTCCATCTCAGCCTGAGGAGGGACTTCTCTCCTGTGCGGGCGGCAGAGCACTGGCACAGCTGCCCAGAGAGGGGGGGGAGTCTCCCCCTCTGGAGCCATTCCAAACCCGCCTGGAGGTGTCCTGTGCCACTGCTGGAGGTGCCCCTGCTCTGGCGGGGGTGGGACTGGGGGAGCTCCAGAGGGCCCTTCCCACCCTCACCAGTCTGGGGTTCTGTGATTCAGATGGAGTTGCTGTGAAGCCTCAGTGAATATTTTTGAGGAGGGGAGAGACGAAGTGATGTTGCCTTTAGGACACTGACCCAGGCTGCAGGAACTCGGGGTTTTATTTCATTCTTCTGCTCTTCGAGATCTGACCACACTTATGCCTCCCCATAGGGATGTGCCAGAGCCGGCAGCCAGCCGGTGTCCCAGTGGGGAACAGCCATTCCTCTTGCTTACACTGAGGTCTGGAAACCCAAATGTTCTTCAGAGTGGAGACTGATGTCCAAAACGCCCAGAGAGGTGTCCTGACCGCCCGCTTGGGGAAGAGATGTAGGCCTTGCTTTCCCTCGGTCCTATATGTAAGACCTGTGGCATTGCGGGAGGCCAACAGAAGTTGAGCAGCTCCTCGAAGCAGGCCAGTTCAAGAGCCGCTTGGCCTGGCCGCCAGAAGCGGGCTGCCACAGCTCGGCATCTGTGGCGGAGTCTGTGTCTTCTGCACGGAGATACCGGGAGATGGGTTGGCTCTCGGCCACGTCAACAGATTGCTCCTATTTTGCAGACTGAAGTCATGTCTGAAATAAATACATGCACTTACGGCTGCGCATCCTGCACAGAGCAGCGAAGGAGCTGACCGGAGACGAACATTTTTGGCTGGAAATTTCTGATACCGCCTTGTGGAGATGGATTTAAAGCTCCAGGGAAAATTATTCTCCTTCTATTAGAATGTCATTAGTGACTGCAGTCTTTTGTGCGCCTGTAGCTTCGGTGTGACTATACAACCATCATCAACTGTTTTAATAAATCCGATCCTTTAGTTGGGATATTTCTGGACTTACAATATGCCCATTTACTCCTGTGGGGTGCCTGGCCGTACCTTAACGTCTGTATCAAATGTTCACTGGCGGTGAGAAAGAGAATTAAGAAGCAGCTCCTATCCTGACTTTGCGTTTCTCTCTCTGCTTCAGCTCTGAGCTCTTTGCTTAGAGTTTCACACCTCCTCCATCAGAAGTCCTGTTTCGCAGCCCTGGTAGTCGCCGATTGCTGGCGGGGAGCACGCTCGGAGATGTTTGCCGGGCTGGACGTGGGGGGTCCCTGGTGCTCGCGTTCCTTTATCTGTAAAACCAGCAGCGAAAGGCTGGGGCTGGGGGTGGCTTGCTTAGCGTGCCAGTGTAATTAAGAAGATCAACTCTGCCAGTTTTCTGACTCCCCTCTGTTCGTGTTAGGAACAATAGCGCTAAATGATGATTGTAATTCATTACAAATGCACCCTAATTAAATTACCCATCAGTGGCTGCGAGATGAATGATACCAACCCGGGTTAGAACATGATTAAAGTTAGACTCGTCACATTTTTCAGTTATTATGTGGAAGTTCACAGGGGGAAGGGATGGGGCAGAGTGCGAGGTGTCATTAGCTGATGCTCTGGAAGACAGCTGGGGCAGCTGGAGGCTGCTGCTCACAGCGCTCCTTCACTTTGCTGCTGAAAAACCCTCTCGAGGTTTTCCATGGGTGCGTTAGTGGGTGTGTGTGGTCGGGGAAGTTGTTAATCCCTTTGTAAGATGGGCAGGAGAGTCACGCGGAGAGTCTGGCACAGCAAGGAGCTGAGCCTGGATCTCCCAAACTTAGGCTTGAGTTTAGCTGGCTGAGTTGTCTTGCCTCTCTTTTTTTATCTTTATATTTCTACGTGTAGAATAGCATCCGATCTTTCTTAAAAGTACCTATAAAAATAACAGGGAAAGACCACGGATGAAACGAGAAATAGTATCAAACACAGCAGAGCATCCGCCTCTCTCCCCTTCCTTAGAGAAGTTTTACACCGCAAATGGTTTGCAACAGCAAATACTTACAAGGGGAAGACAACCCAACAACGTATCCTCGCCTCCAGTGAAAGAGAGGTGCGAAATTCAGGACATTTTGTAATGCGAGACAAAAACAAGGCACCAACTTACCTGACTGAGCAGCATTGGGCGTTCTGCTGCCTCCGCGCTGCCGGAGAAGGAGCCTCTGGAGATGTTCCCGGTGCCCGGGTGAGGGTGAGGACCGATGGGTGGGACATGTTTAAGCAGATGAGAAGGAAAAAAGGGATGCCTCGGCATAAGGTCTGTCTCTGTGAGCGCCCTAGGACAGATTGGCTGTGTTGGCATCGGCTCTTCTGTCATTATCTGGCAAATAAGCAAGGAGGAATTTTTTTCAAAGCAATTTCATTTTCCAGTATTGTACATCCTGTCCTTAAATGCCTTCGCTGCTTGGATTGCCGGGGCCAGGCCAGGAATGGACATTGTTTACCAGTTGGGGATGGACTCGTAATAGATCTTCTCAAACTCTTTGAGAAGCAGATCTTGGATGCTCCAAGCAGAAATAAATTGAGCAGTGTGGTCGATGTGCCCTTCGTATCAGTGGAATGGAGCTCATTAAAACATCGTACACAAAAGCTTAGGGCTGGAACAGCAGAAACAAATGGAGTTCCTGGAAATGAGAATAAACCGGGGCTCGAATGAGATAGCTGCATGTGTCAGAAGGGACTCAACGTTGTCTTCACAGTTGTGCCCCGGCGAATTGTTCCCTTTGCTGGGTGCCGGGTTGGACCGGGGCTTGTGCAGCACGGGAGGGTGCAGGATCCTGTACAGCAGGTGGTGTGAGATGAGACAGCCCATCCTCTCCCGTTCCGTGTAGTCTCCGGCAGCGTCGTGGCAGGCAGATGGCAGTTATTAGCTGTGCAAACTTAATTAGTTCACATCAAAGTTACTGGAAGACATTTCTCTGGGGAATGGATGGTTACCAAGAGGTTCAAACCCTGCTTGGAGAAAGGGGGATATTAATATTGAATGTAGTCATCTCCGGGTTTGGATGACCTTGCTTCTGTTGATAAAATGATGCATTTTCCAGGTTTTTGCATGTTCTCTTCAGCAATGCTGTTGCTCATAATATTGAAATGATTTCCCATGAGGAGGGTAGCGACGAATAACCTCAAAGAGTTTTCCTCCATAAAATTGTCAGCCAAAGCCATCTCTCGCTACGCTGGAGTTGTAGCACACAGGTTTTAAAGGCAGAGATAAGTACCACGGGCATCAGTGGATCCGAGAGAGAGCAGAATATGGATTGCTGTTCTCCAGATTTCCAGATTCTGCACAAATTAGCGCAGGGATCCTCTCCAGGCCGGCAGCCCGATGCTGGCTGTCAGATCAACGGATGCCTCTCCTGCAGACCCGGCGTGGTCTGTCGACTCCGGGAAGGTAGAGGCATCGCCTGCGGTGCTCGGTGTCCTGGTCACATCTCGTCTTTCTCTCGGAGAGTTTACAGCCCCTGAGCCTGTAAATACCTGTGCGAAGGAGAGCAACCGGCCGGCTCAGCCGTCAGAGGGGCCTCACCCACAGATTTTGGATAACACAGGCAGATTCTAGCGGCCGATATCAGAGTTTTGTGGCCTAGTTCTTTCTCTCTGGAGGGTTTTGTGACCTTGCTGTGTAGCCTCGAACCTGCATATTGCTCTGCTTGTTATTGCCTTACAAAGCTAAATGTGTTTTTCCTCTTTTTTTTTTCTTCCTTTTTTTTTTTTTTTTTAATTGTCAAGTGTTTAGGAACGTTTTTATTTCGGATACAACCCTTTCTGTCTTTCTGGTTTTGCCTTTCGCAGCAGCTCCCGCAGACAAGGTGGTTAGGATTCGGGGGAGTAGCTGACTCACATGGGCAGGTGCTGAGATTCTCCTGTATCACTGAGCCTATGAACGGGGAATTTTCCTTTAGGCATTGCAGAGAAATAGCTCTGCTGGTGACACAGTCACTTGGGGGGGGGGGGGGGGGGCGGTGGGAAGGAGATGTCCTTTAGGTGAGGAGATGGGGTGAAACTGGGGAGTTCCAGTGGTGCTATAGATCAGTGGTTTGGATCCAGCCTGTGCAGATAGAGACGAGAAGCCGCTACGTCCTGCCCTCTTGGTCAGTGACCCACGTGAAATGAGTTTGGGTTGAGTCCAGTTCTCTGCGGATAAGCTGTTTGCAGAAAGCAATCAACGTATCTGGCACGGACAGGCACCCTGACCAGCCACCTCAGCACGGGGCAAGGCTGCAAAGAGAGACTGGAGCATGGAGAGCAAGCTGCAGTAACCCAAAGTCTGGGTCACGGTTTTTGCTGTAATCTACTACCTTGGTGCATCTTGCGCCTTCTCCATGGTGGATCTCTACCTTCTCAGCTTCCAGGCTCCTGGCTGGTGCTTTGAAGCACCCACAAGTTGGAAAGGACAAAAGCTGAAGGGTTTTGAGCCTATGGTGTGGTGCTGTGCCTGTCTTTCGGGTGAAATGAAGTGCCATGTTAACAGGGATTGTGTTTCTTGCGGTCATGTCCCCATACCTCCTAAGAGCCGCCTCCTTCACCAGAATGACTCTTGGACCAGCTCCTCTTGGCCGCCTTTCTCAAAAGCAGAAGAAGCTGAGGCAGATTGAAGCCAGCTCCGTTGCCCAGATGAGGTTGACCTCTGCTCAGCCAGGGGTCTACAGCCTTGCAATGAGGTTGCTGCTTCTGTCAATCACTGCAGCTGTGAGCGGGAGATGTCCAGTGGCCACGGTGAGCTGAGCAGCACCTTGTGAGGACCGAGTCTTTTGAAGTCTCTTCAATGTGGAGATGTTTCTTTTAGAATAAATAAGTACATTTCTGACTCAAATGATGCATATTTCAGGCTGATTAGCAATCTGAGGTAGCAGCAACACATGGCGTTGCCTCACTGTTTCCAGAGACTGAGCTGATCTCTCCAGGACAGAGCTGAAGCAGTTTCCTTTGGAGCAGTGATGGAGGAACCAAGGAGTGGGTGAGCGTCTAGATGGTGCTCCCTCCCCACCGTACGTGCCCGTGGTCCCGCCAGCTCACGGGCGAAGGTTCTTGGTTACGTAGCCTGTGATTGGAGTGGTCAGCAGATGGGCCCCAAGTTCAGCCTGATTAGTCCTGTTCAATCAGCAAGGCTAAGGCAAAGTTGCTTCATGTCTCATCCCATATGGTGGCTCCTGCTGTCACTGTTCTTGTGGGAAAAGCTCTGAGCAGCCTCCTGGTCTCGAGTCCAGCCCCTGTTTTCTCCTCACCGAGTAAAAGAGAGAGCTGGAAACGCTAATGTTTCTGCTGAGTGCGTGGTTGCACCCAAGGAGAGACGTTTGACACCTGGTGCTGCTGATAGGTGGGAGCTGGCACTGCTTCATCCTCCCATGTCACTTGGCAGTGACAGGCGCCTGGTGCGAGTGAACGGCTCCAACGCCCCGCAGATGTACGGGGGCCAGGCCCTGCCTCGGGCCTGTGGGCAGAAAGGCGAAATAAATTAATGAAAATTAATTCCGAACAGATGCCTGAACGATCGTTCAGTGGTTGAGGAAGGAATGGAGAGACTAAACCGAGGTAATTTGGGTAACTCCAACTTGTTCTTCATGTTTTCTGTTGGAAACTGTCACTTAGGATTAATCCTCTCCATGTGATGTAGATTCTTACACTTTTCTCAACCACGGCAACGGGTTGAGGAACTTGTTTGGTAAAACTGTACGGTGCAGGTTGCCAGCAACCCAACTGGCGCTCGGGGAAGGTCAGAAGAGTGCCTGGGGTTGGTGTATCCCTCCCTACAGGGATGTGGGGAGAGGGGGTGCAAAATTGGAGGGCTCTAGATCCAGGACTTCTGTGATGACTGGCTGTGATCCATGTGGGTAATGCACACAAAGCTTCTGGACGTCATCCCTGTAACGTCTTTTATCCCAAGAACATCAGAAACACCTCTCTGCTATGGCCAGCCCTGGTGGTGTGTGCCAACCTCACAATCTTCATCACTGCTGGGTTGTCCTCTCCGGCTCCCCACACTGGGTATTGCCTCACGTCCTCTTACTGTGCTCTGGCACATCGAAATGTAGAAGGTCTTCTCGTGATGCTCAAAAGCTCCAATTAATCACCTGTGGCAGTTTGTGCCTCTTATTAGTTTGGAAACGCAGAAGAATGCCGAGGGGTTGGCACAGTCTGTTGAGGTGGAGCACGTCTGAGTCTGCTGAAGAGGAACTGGCTCAACCGTAGCTGGTTTTGTTTGTCTTCACAGTTGTTACCATACGTTCTTCGTATAAATGAGATCTGAGTAGATCCAATTTCTGCTTTTCCCCCTCTTCTATGATTCTGGGCTTATTAGCCCTGACAGTTATTTATTTGTCCTTAGTTGTAGGCTGAGGCAGCTTTATGGAGAACGTGGGAAGCGTGTCTTTTCTAATTAGACCGCAGTCTGTTGTCTGTCTGCCTTATGGGCAGGACACAGCACACTGGTTTGCAGAGTTCAGAACAGCAGGAGGCCCTGGATGCAGGAGGTCACACTGGACTTGTTTCTAAGAGGTTTTACAGCAACAACTCACGACATCAGTGTTCCTGAGCCTAAGCGGGAACCAAAACCTATGGACTTTGTTCTCCTCTTATTTCCCACGGTGAACTATTTAGATTATATTGGGGCACGATGAGGGACGATAGGAGCTGAGAGCATCCAGCCATGCCCAGGCAGACCTCAAGCTGGTTTTGCAGGAACTTCTTCCAACTTCCTTCCCGTGTCTCCTAGCAAGGAGCCAGCACACGTGTAACATCCCTGCTCTGGCAGGAGTTGTTCTCAGAAGTATTGCAGCAACTAATGAGGAAGGAACATTGGCTTCATGGAAGCTCACACCTTTTCTTTTCCCAGCATGATTCCCCCCTGTAGAGTATGTGTTATGTCGCAATTACGAGACCGGTAGCTTTATATAGCCTCATAGCTTGCATGAAAAGTGAAAGCTGCTGTGTCTTGCTCTTTGAATTCAGTGGAATAATCTTCTTTGCATCTTCCTTGACAGCAACAGACAGGAGAGGTAACTTGAGCAGAGCAGCTCCCGGTTCTCTGCAGCCGGAGGTGAAGGAGGGAAGTTTGTTCTCGTTCCACCAGGGAAACTGGGATGGAGAGACAGTTGTCAGAAGCATATCACCAGTCTTCCTCCTCCAAGTTTGACTGAGGACAGAGTGCTCGGCAGAGCACTCAGCTGTGCCTTTTTCATTTGCCCCTGATTTTAGCGAAGGGGACTGTAACAAGTCGTGTTCATTACCGAACCTTGCAATTGCAGATAACTCTTTAAATAGTAACTTCCCTCATTCCTCAGTTGCTGGCTCGACGCCCAGGGAAAATAGTGGGTTGAGAATATGAAGCAACAACTTCTCTTTTTCCTGTAATAGTGCTTTCAAACTGTATGTCTGTTTAGAAACATTAATCATCGTAACTACGGGGTAAAAATCTCCTGCCTGTCTTTAATCTTACCTGTGCAATGAGATGGCAAGAGTGAGCTGTTGCCTTCTCTGGGTGCTTAAGAAGAGCTAAGCTTCAAATAGTTGACCGGATCTTTTTCTCAATTTGCTTTTCTACCACTTTGAATTAGAGGTGGTCTTGGCCATTCTCTTGCAAACCCTTCTTGTACTGGGACCTTTTCCGCTGTGCGGGGCCGGGCTGGGTTAGCCCTGCTTCGGAAAACCTGGCGTAAAGGTTTGTCAGAAGGTTTTGCATTAAAACGCACCGTCGTCTGAGGCAGCCATGGGCACGGCGTGCTGTCAAGAGGTGTTGCATTGCCTAAGGGTCTGCCCTGCAGAAAAGACATGGAACTGCTTGCAGGTTTTGATTCCTTTTGGCGTTTTTATGCGAGTAAGGGTAATTCTTGACAAATACTAATGTAATTACGTTGTACCTATTGAAAGCCCCCCACCCCCACAAGTTGAACAAAATGTGGTTGGTATTTATATCTCCTTTCCAGCCTGTGGTAGCGTTGGAAGGTGTTGTTAAACGGGGGCTGCGTCATTAATAGCGAAAGTGGTACTTCAAAGTGTTTTCAAGACAATAAATAATCCAATTTGGTGCTTATGAGGGGAAAGAGATGCCACGGTATTTTTTGTAGCATTTTAAGTTTGTAAATCCCTCCAGAATCTCTGAGAGGCAAAAGAAATCCCATACCCATGATAATTATGGTATAAAATGGTACAAGATGCCAGCCAACCTTCCTACATGTCTTGGATGCCTATTGCTTGTGATGCTCCCACAGCTGCCTCCCGCGTGCCAGATGTTCTCGTTAACGAGGGAAGCATGGACGTGCAGGGGTGGGCTTCTCGTGTTGTCCAAAGACCATACAAGGCGGCTCATGTGCCATTCCTAACATGGGGTTCCTCGACCAGATGGTGGAAGGCCACTGAATGCGGTGGGTTACCAGGGGCACGGAGGAGAACCTGGTCCTGACTTCAGAAGAGGGTTACATGGATGGTTGGGCTAACACAACTGGTTTTGACCAGTGCAACAACTTGCTCCTGAATGAGCATTCATGTAAACTAGATACATGGGAGATCACAGAATCACAGAATGGCCTAGGTTGGAAGGAACCTTAAAGATCATTGAGTTCCACCCCCTTGCCCTGGGCAGGGACACCTCCCACCAGCCCAGGTTGCTCCAAGCCCCGTCCAACCTGGCCTTGAACACCTCCAGGAATGGAGCTTCCACAACTTCTCTGGGCAACTTGTTCCAGTGTCTCACCACCCTCAGAGTGAATTTTTTTTTCTTAATACCTAATCTAAATCTCCCCTCTTCCAGTTTAAAGCCATTCCCCCTCATCCTATCACTACATGCCCTTGTAAAAAGTTCCTCTCCAGCTCTCCTGTAGGCCCTTTAGGGGCTGGAAGGACACTATAAGGTCTCCCTGGAGCCTTCTCTTCTCCAGGCTGAGAATGAGATTAAATCCTTGGCCATGGGTTGTTCTTGTGCTGTTCTTCAGTGCAGCTGGGGACATGCTTTCTTTCATCTGCTCAAATTCCTAGCAAAGAGACAATACATCTGAGCGGTACGTGTTGTCCTCATTAAACTTTGACTGCTCCTTATGTCCATTTTTGCAGTAACTGCTTCCATATCCATTCCCTCAGAAACCTGTAGCAGCTACTGGGGAAAGTTTCTGAGGGGCAGGAGTAGATCTTGGCCCTTTCTATTGCGTTTCCTGAGGCCGTGTCTCATTGCACAGAGCAGCTCTCTGGGACAACCTCTGTTTTCTGCAAGCTCCCTTCTGCTGTCTGCCATTTCAGGGTCCCCCCAGACGTGACCGTGTCTCCTTTTCCCCCTTGGCGCTTCAGCTCGTGGCTGCTCAGTATCTCACCATCTTCTGACAGCCCCGGAGTGGACTCCTTTGGCTTTTTTTTTCCTGCTTTGTTGTTAGCAAAGTCATTAAGCACGGCAGGTTGTGGTCCTTTATTGCTGGCTCTGTTTAAACAATCCGGTGCTGTGTAAGAACACCGCAAGCACTGCTGCCCCTCTCCGCCATCTCCTGCTCTCGATGGTTTTAGCTGTCAATAGGCTTTGGGTAAAACCACACGGGTAAGTGACGTCCGCCAAGCCAATGTGGAAAGTCAGAGGTTGGAAAGGAAACTGGTGGCCAAGAAGGCCAACGGCATCCTGGGGGGCATCAAGAAGAGTGTGGCCAGCAGGTCGAGGGAGGTCATCCTCCCCCTCTGCTCTGCCCTGGGGAGGCCACACCTGGAGTGCTGTGTCCAGTTCTGGGCTCCCCAGTTCAAGAAGGACTGGGAACTGCCGGAGAGGGTCCAGCAAAGGGCTACAAAGATGATGAGGGGACTGGAGCGTCTTTCTTATGAGGAAAGGCTGAGGGCCGTGGGGCTTTTTAGTCTGGAGAAGAGAAGACTGAGGGGGGATCGTATCAACGCTTACAAATCCTTCAAGGGGGGTGCCGGGGGATGGGAACAGTCTGTGTTCAGCGGTGCCCAGTGACAGGACAAGAGGGAACGGGCAAAAACTTGGCCATAGGCGGTTCCATCTCAACCTGAGGAGGGACTTCTCTCCTGTGCGGGCGGCAGAGCACTGGCACAGCTGCCCAGAGAGGGGGGGAGTCTCCCCCTCTGGAGCCATTCCAAACCCGCCTGGACGTGTCCTGTGCCACTGCTGGAGGTGCCCCTGCTCTGGCGGGGGGTGGCACTGGGGGAGCTCCAGAGGGCCCTTCCCACCCTCACCAGTCTGGGGTTCTGTGAAACCCACCAAATAAAGAAGATGGTTTTCCGAGAAGCAGAGGGGAGGGCAGAGTGAGCGCGTAGAGGAGGGAAAGAAGAGAAGGCCGGTGGTAGGAGCTGGGCGAAACAGCCGGGGTGAATACACGGCCAGCCGGCACCTTCCATGAGCGCCTCTGGTTTGTTCCTCTCTTCCGAAGGCTGTAGCTGAGCCCCGCAATTTGAAAAGAAACTTTCCTTTTGTTTTTAAACAGCCCAGTGCCCAGGAGAGCGTCAAATAGGTTCGGTTTCAAATCAAAATGAGATTGCGGCGGTTGCGTTGTCATCGTACCCGTTCCGCTGCTGTGGTCTTCGGGAGGAGGAGGCGTCTTTGGGGAGCGGGTCCAGCCAGGCTCGTTGCCATGGCGAAGTCTCTGCTGATGCCTGCTCTCTGCCTGTAATTGCTATTCAGCAGCTGTTTCCAGTGGTCGTCTGGAGGAACTTGCACAAGTTATGGACGCGAAAATCCCTCCCTCTCTATTGGCCTTCGCTGGAACGGAGCTTTGACAAGAGAGATGTATTAGCTTCTCAACTCGCCAGTAATTAGGCTGGTTGGAATGTACTTTGCTGAAAGTTAAGGCTTTGGGGCTGGGAAAGGAGGGTGGAGGGGGAAGTGGCAACTTTAAAATCAATATTGCAAATGCAATGCAAAAGAGTGTAATTAGCATGTTTTGCAGGGCCTATTAATTCCTCTGAAATGCTGTTTATTAGGCAGAAGAACTTGGGAGCCCATCAGTGGATTAAACAGGTTCTGTAATGAAATGTAAATGGTGTAATTGGGCTTGTTCTGAAAGTATTTATTCTTCACCTGTGACCCGCTTGATTGCGGTTTGACAACACGAAGGAGTGTGCATCTCTTGGTTAATGACAGCTAATTCCCTGGAGCTAATGGAGTGGGACGCCCAGGCGCATGGCGCGGGGAACGGCAGGTCGTGCCTGGAGCTCTGCAGTGATTGGCACCAATCCGAGCACAATGTAACTTTAATTACAGTAATTCCAAATCTAAAGCAAGCATTTAGCTGCTGGAGAGAGGCTCTTAATTTTGCAAATAGATGCCGTATAATGGGCTGACCTTTTATTAGACAAATATTGGGATGGGTGGGAATGCTGTCCTCCGAGATACAGGTAACGTTACTGGCCCCCATTAGCTCAGTGAACATCACAGAGGCACGTTCTCCCTGCCAGGTTAACCATATGGATTTCTTTCAACCAGCAACGTAGTGGAGCCAGGAGGGAAATGCGGTGCTGTATGTTATTTAAATGCCATCTTTGCATCAAGGCGTGAAATTCATCTGCTGCTCCTCCGCCTTATGTGTGCGCTTTTGTTGGTGTAGACCGCTGGGATTTTGTTGTTGTTGTCGTTTTCCCATCCTACAAATCCTCTTTATCCAAACCGCGGTGCTACATACCTCCAGGCACACAGGAAAGGTCACACTGCTCTCTTGGAGCAAGAGAGCTAAATACTGCGTTTTGTCTGGCGTTACGGTGTCCTGAGTTAAGTGGTACCACCGGTGCTTGTTGCGCTCTCTCTTCCGGAGGGCTGAGGTGTACGCGCACAGGCACGGCCTCCCTTCGCTCGTACCAGAGAGGACCTTCCAGTGCAGGCACTGGCTGTCTGTCCTCTGGGAGCAGAGGACGGTGTGCTGGGAGGGAGGACTGCGGAGCACACATCAGGGGGGGACTAGCAGCCCCCCGGCTCTTCCCGAATCCATTCGGCCCTGCAGCCTCCGACCTTGCCTTCTGTTAGCTCGGTCTCTCTCTTAAGCAGGGCTCTTGTTAAAGTTGAAATGAACCCAGGCAGGGAAGCTTTTATCCGGGAAATGTCCAGGTCTGCGTGTATGGATTTGGAGTAGTTCCCCCAGGGAGCGCTGTGGGCTGTCGTCTTTAATGTTTGGAGCAGAAGCAATACAATTTCTGCAAGCGATGCCTTTCTCTTCCGTTTCATTATTCTTCCTCCTCTGCCTCTCTCCATCTACGAGCTGAGAGGCAGAGAGGGAGGAGTGGCAGCGTGGTCATGGGTCTCTTTACATCGCTGACCTCGGGCTTGTCCCCTGAGTCAGGACGTGCCGCTCGTGGTGACCGTGAGGAGGACAGGGTGGAGGACAGCAGTACGCGGGGTGGAGGACAGCACGGCCGGTAGGCGTTTGGCCGCCTGAACCAATAAATGCGAATCATTGGGCGGGGCATACATTAAGGATGTTAGAGAGAAGTAGAAACGATGGGGTTTTGATGCTGCTGTGGAGCGGTGGCCAATGCGAGGCAGTTGTCTGAAACCAGTCCAGCAGAGAGATGAGAACAGCGGCGAACAGGAGAGAGCATCCTCCCGAGGTTGGGCACATTGCTCCTTCCCAGCAGATGGCTTTCCGTGCCTGTTGCCTAATCCCAGCAGAAATAACACCTTCTCCGGATGAGCTCACGCTCCTTTTGATGCACAGCCGCCTCTTTTTGCGCCGGATTTGTGCTTGGTGGAGAGTCAGTCCGCTGGCACGCACCCAGAGCGGGGGCAGAGCCGCTCTCGGCTGCGGCGCGGCCGCGTTGAGAGCTTCTCCTGGTGTCAGATGCATCCCATTCAAGATGCAGCTCTCATGGGAATCTCGCTGGGAAGTGACAGACAGGGGGACCACGTTAACATTGCAAAGAGGACATTAACTTGGAAAAAAAAAAAAAAAGCAATAATAATTGTGGT
Organism: Vanellus vanellus; assembly: GCF_965231255.1. NCBI lineage: Eukaryota > Metazoa > Chordata > Aves > Charadriiformes > Charadriidae > Vanellus > Vanellus vanellus. The sequence goes on from NC_138919.1 coordinate 17,291,894, forward strand.
CATTGTTAGAAAAGTCAAAAACCTTCAGGTTTACCTACCTCTTTTTCCCGGCTAACGTGCCAGTCCGCATCCCAGTGACGTTTCCTCTTGCTCCTAAACCTTCAGGGCTGGGTGGCCTCGCTCAGCCCTTTCTGCTGGCTCGGCGCTCAGCTGGCAGTCCCCAAAGCCTTCAGTGCACAAAGTATTTTCTGAAATAGTTTTTAACCGACAGCCCAAGACCACAGGCAAACCCAAGGCAGAGTGCATGCAGCCTATAATGCTGACAATAAACCTAAAATAGAAATATTGTCCATTTCCGCTATAGAAGCCAAATTTTTGAAGTTATTTACTCTTGCGGCTTCCAGATGCATGCTTCTGCCTGCCGGCAGGGCCCAGTATGGCTTTCTAAATCCAGAGGCTTTTCTTTTTAGCACATACAGAGATTACATTTACCTGAACTACCCGTATAAACGTTGGAAGCGTTCAGATGACTGGCATGGATGATAGAGTTGCCTATGAGACAATCATAAATGTGGCTTTCCTCGGTGAGAGCGTAACCTCCCCGAGCCCGGCTGGGCTGCAGACCACCCACGGGCAGCCCAGGAGCCCTACAGCCGTGTGACATCGCAGAGCTAAGTCGGGCTGCCCGAAGGCACCACCTCCCTTCCTTCCGTTCGTGGCTTTTCTCTGAGCCTGGAGATCTCATCGGGTAACCCGGGGAAGCCGTTTCCGGTTCATAGATGTCTAAATGTCTCCTGGTAGAGATACGAACAGTGTCTGGTGGATGTAAACCTACAGTGACAACAGGGTTGCTTTTCTTACCTACCTCGTCTTAAATCTTTGTACGTTGTCTATTTGAGCTATAGATTGAAGACCGCTGCCCCACGTAAAATAGAGAAGGATGCTCTTGCGTTTCTTCCGAAGCACTTTTCAGCACATAAATTCAAAAAATGCTTGAGAGCTTCAAACTAAGTCCTTGGTTTTGTGGAGGCCAAAAGTGTGGCTCACTCTCTGGGGAAGGCTGTGCCAGTTCAGTAGTTCTCTACCTGGTTTTCCTCCTTCTTTTATTTTTGGGACATGGGAAAGACAGGATGTAGCATGGCTCTGCAGCAGATGGATGAGAACTGCCAAATTTTAATGTCAACATGAAGTGTGGCAGGCAGAGGGAAGGCGGGATGGGCAGGCTCCAGCGTTGCATGGGGAACCAGAAAAAGATTGGACATCGTTAGCATGGCCACGTGCCTCAAGGAGAGCTTGGAAGGGGCTTCAGGCGCCTTCTCCTTCCCATCTCTCCACCGACCTGTTCTCTGTGGAGTCCGTACAGCCACTTCCCTGTTTTTTTCCCTTCCGTCTCCCATTTTGCCTCCAAGTAAAGGGACCATCTGATTGCATGTGTTACATGCGTATAAAAAGCTGTATAAAATAGCTTTGTGAGCGTGAAGAGTGAGGAGCAAGTGAGTGCTTTACTCTCTGCGAGCCCACCCTGCTTGGCCATTCACCCCCATTCATCTCCTTTTAGGTTTTGATTTTTTTTTCTATTATCAGCCTGAAGGCTTTTCAAGGAAGGGGACTTTGCCTCTGTCACGTCCCCACAAATACCTGTTGCGTTTTGGGCACTAATTAAATAATAAATAATGACTGTACCGGAAAGCCATTGGCTGGATTAATGCTGCTGCTATAAACGAAGAGAGCTTTTGGCTGGGGAAAGGCAGCAGGTTCCTGGGGCGGTCTGCGCTCGGGGTGAGTGGCAGCTCCCGGTCATTAATACAGGACTTTGATCTCTGAAGTAAGAGATTATTCCCCTGCGGCCCTTCGGCGTGAGGAACCAGTGGCAGACTGGCAGTAGTAAAACATGGCCATTTGAGAGGCTCCTCCAGCATTTTATTGAGATTAGATCTCCGAGAGGGGCCCTTAGAAAGGAAGAGATGATGGAACGGTGGGTTATGTGACCGCTGTGACTCATTAATATAACAAAATTTATGTCCAGAATACTCTCACAACTGGTCCGAACCAACTCTTAGGAGCTGATTTCTGTCTTCTCCCGGTGCTGCGATTGCCTAAAGGCCTCCGTGGGAGATGTGCGGACTCTTTTAACAGCCTCCTGCATTTACTCTGACCCTCTGGGCTCAGTTCGCGGAGGTTTGGCTGTCCCTCCAGCGTGGACTTCACGTTCGTTCTGCACCTGGGACGGTCTCTGTCTCTGCAGCCACGTTTGTGAGCGGCGGCTTCGTGGCACGACAGGCGGTGACAAACCGAGGTTGCACAGACGTGTGTATCTGACAGTCGCCAGTCTCGCTGGCGCTGGGCTTTGGGGTTTTTTCCAGGTTGTCTTTGTGAAATTCAGAGCATCGAGATACAGTTGCTGGGAGGTGATGATGGAGAAGCTCGTTTTATTGAATTTCAACCCCTGTACCAATAAATCATAACCCAAACTGATGGGAAAAATTGTCTTTTGCCGGTGTTGGCACTGCCAGAGGACAAGTCTATAGAGACCAGACTTTTTCACTCCAAGGTCCCCAGGCCAGGTCTGGGTCTTGGCCAGAAGTGACAGAAAATCGTTGACACTGAGCAGTAGTTTTTCTTTCCAGGAAGGGGTTTTGCGCTTAATCTAGTTCCTCTTAAACAGCAGATACATGAACTAACAGAAACCATCCCAGCCTTGTGTCCCGCTGTCAGTGGCCTCGGATCCACCACGCTAATTTTTGTTATCTGAGGAGGAGGGGACTGGGGATGGGACACTGGGACATGTCACCCCTCCCGGCACGGCTGAGCCCAGCTCTCCTCCTGTCTCCCCACACGACTTCTGGGGACACTTAGTTTCATTCTTGCTGCTTGCCATTACTTGCCATTACTTCCTTCCCATCAGCACTTCTAATTAAGCCACTGGAGAGGACCAGGAGGAAGCAGCGTCTGTGCCGAGCGTGAGGGCTGGTGCTGCTTAGGGGGGTGGTCGCCGGGGAGAAAGCCTTTGGGTCCTGCCCCGCAGAGGGGCCAAGCCGTGTTTGAAACCCACCATTCCCCGAGTACTGCTGAGAGCGGTGCGCGAAGCCTTGGGTTATCGTTTTGGGGAGAATGTACCAAAAGGCAGCAGAGAAAAGAAACAAATGGCTGGATTTTTGTTTTCTAAATTCATCCTCTGGTGTGTGCTGGCAACTCTTTTTTCCCCTGCTTTTCTTACACTAAGGTGACCCCAGCTTTTTCTCCCAGGTTTGCCTCATTCCCAGAAAACAGATCGGGATGACAGCGTGAGCTCTTTCCAGCCCCCTGGACGTGATTGCTGTCTCCCAGCTGTTTTCTCCTTCGGTGCTGTGCAGCGGATCCTCCTCCTCCCCACCGAGGACTCACCCATCAGCGGCGTGATGCCAGTAAATGGCCTGGCACCTCGGGAGCTTCAGATAGAGTTTTGCATTTGCCAGTTAGTGGATTTCTCTCACCGCTTCCCCCACAGATACCTACCGTGATGCTCACTGTTCCCCCACCCGATCTCTGCCGCGGCGTCATGCTTGCTCACAACTGGTGCCTGTTCGACACCAACACAGAACCCCAGAATCCCAGACTGGTGAGGGTGGGAAGGGCCCTCTGGAGCTCCCCCAGTGCCACCCCCCGCCAGAGCAGGGGCACCTCCAGCAGTGGCACAGGACACGTCCAGGCGGGTTTGGAATGGCTCCAGAGGGGGAGACTCCCCCCCTCTCTGGGCAGCTGTGCCAGTGCTCTGCCGCCCGCACAGGAGAGAAGTCCCTCCTCGGGTTGAGATGGAACTGCCCATGGTCACGTTTGCGCCCGTTCCCTCTTGTCCTGTCACTGGGCACCGCTGAACACAGACTGTTCCCACCCCCGGCACCCGCCCTTGACGGACTGATAAGCGTTGGTAAGTTCACACAAACAAAATGAAACCACCGTTACCACTCAATTCAAAGCAAATCAAAATGCAGCTGCAGCCGCACTCCGGTTCACAGAGAGGAGACGATTAATGATGAATGAAGTCAACCAGTGGTTAGCACAACTCGGAATGAGACACTTCTTGAGCAGAAACATTTCTGTGACTGCGAAGCAGTGCGGGTACGGGAGGAATCCTTCCCGAGGCGACAGCACAGCTGTTCCCACCTTCCCTTCCCCACAAGTGACTCACAGAAAGATGACACTGCCCGGAGATCCCACTGGTAGCAAAGCAGCTTTGCCCTGGAGTTGTGCCGCTTCGTGTTTGTGCTTACAGCGACGCTGGGGGGACAGATCCCTTCACACCCAAACCGGCGAGAAGCACGGCAGGGCTGGGCGGTTGGACAGCAGTGTTGCAAAGGGCTGGAAAGGAGAAGAGGACGTGCTGGGTCTGGGCTTGGAGTATTTCGCATCGGTGTGTTCCCGTAACCTCAGAGCGCTGAGAACCGAAAAAGCTTCATTGGCAGAGTGGGAAAGCAGCTCTTGTTCAGAGCAGGATTTAGGAAGATATCTCATGGCATGCAGAGGAGAGCACCAGCCCTGTAAGTCCTCCCACAGAGAAGATGTGAAGCGAAAAGAGGGAGGGAGGGGAGAAAGCACTCTTTAGGGCGGTTTGGCAAAGGAGAGAGTGAAGAGAAGGCACGTGTGTGAGAGATGTGGGAGGAGAGGGGAGAAGTGATCCAAGAGCTCCCATCAGCATTAGGGGAAGAGATAGGTGACTGTGTGGGTAATCTGCCACGCAGGCAGGAGGGAGCAAAGCAGCCTCGGGAGGGGGGAACAGCTGACAAAGGGCCTTCAGAGAAGAAGACAGGCACTAACTTAGAAAGGAGCCTCTTGACAAAGAGTAGCGTGCCTCTTTCTGCGTCTTCCAGCAGAATCTCCCGCCGTGTCGGTCTTTGCCTCCCACCTTTTCTGTCTCCACTGAGGTAGGGTCAGTGATCTTTGAGAAGATGTGCAAATTCAGCTTGAAGTCAGCTTCCAGCATCACCTCCTACGTCAGCTTACGGCAGGACAAGAGGAGACAGGAAGGGCAACGTAAAGATGTGGTGGTCAGCATGAAGTACGTGGCAGATACGCCTCTATTTTATCACATTATTTTAACCTGTTTTTCTCTGAAAAGAGGGGAAATTCTTGCTGAGAAGTCTGTTTCTTCCGCCTCACCTCAAGATCTAAAACCAGTGAGAGGCCAGAGAATTTCCTTCTAATTAACTTAACAAAGAATAGGTTAATAAGTAGCTTGATCATAGCCTGAGTTCCTATATGGGAAGGAGATTTTGGCTAGTGAAGAGCTCTTTAATCTATCGGACAAAAGCGTAACGAGATCAAATACTGGAAGTAGAAACCAGGAAAGATTAGAAATAAGGAAATGCTTTTGTTACAACAGGGGTAATTAGCCATTGGAACTATTTATCTCCATACGTGGGGGATTCACCATCACTTTGAAGTGCCTAAATGAAGATGGGATATTCTTGTACAAGAAATGTTCTAAGTCAGCTAGCAATTATGAGCCTGATGCGGGAACCGCTTTGCTTAATTCACCAGCTTGTGCTTTTCATCAGTTTAGATTGGCTGATTCTTCTGGTTCTTTTGAGCTCCGCGTTTTGTGAACCTATGAGAAATCACGGATACTGCTGATGAGCAGAGATGGTGCAAATACTGCCACCGGGAAGCAGTGGGAGAGTGCAAAGGGCTCTTTTGAAGTAGGAAAGAGAAATCTGTGGCAGCCTTTACTAACAACGTGGCAGTTCTGCTGAAAAGAAAATGGCTTTCCTGTGCTTCAGTAGGGATCGGGCTGCAAACCCACCTTACATCAGAGGCGGCTGGAGATGATGTCATCTCAACAGACCCGTTATACCGTGTGTGTACTGCCACAGGACTGAAAATGCAATGGCTTTGTTTGCCCCAGCTCGTAGCATTCATCTTTCAAGCAATTCCCAAACATAATTAATCCGCTCACTGGCATACCTTACTGGCTCCTTGTTATCATCGCTCGTTTTATGGGTAAGGACAGTTGGGGTGGCGTGGAGATTTCATTCAGGCAATTAAGGAAAGAAGTTGTCAGAGCTGGGATTAATACTCAGGGCTCTAGAGCACCGTCTCATTTTAAAATTACTAATGGAGAGCTAGGAAACGTATGTCTGCTGTTGGCCTGAATTTGATCTTCCTTTCTTAAATAAGAATAATAAAAGAGGGAAGGGGGCCGGAGGAGCGCGGCAGTACGGAGCGGGCTCCGTTGGGAGCCCTGATGGGGAGCGCCAGAGGCTTCAGCGCTCGTTTGTGTCTCTGGCAGCCTGACCCTGCGGTGAGGATAATCAAGTTGAAAATTAAATCAAATTTCAAATGTTAAACCAGCCAATTAAAGAAGCAATCACATCAAAACATGCATTTTTAAAAAGTTTTTGTTTACTCTGTCGTAATTAATTTATTTAGCAAGGAAACTTTTGTTTGTACAAAATACTTGTTAAATTGATCATGAGCGGTTGAGGGAGCGGAGACGCAGCTCCGCGGAGGCGTAGCAGAGCAACGGTTAACCAAAATGTCACCTGAAGCTCTCTGAAGATCTGGCTGAATAAGTTTTACGGGGAAGGTCTTTTCCTACCCCGCGCCAAACGTGATGCATCTTTTTCTTGGACTGCATGACTGGAGGCGTGATTGCTGTTTGTGGCCCGTCCATTAACCTTAAAAGTGTCTTTGATCAAATAACTTACCATCTCTTTGCTTTGATTTCCCTTGGTGCCTCCCTTTCGGAGACTGAATAGCTGGTGCGTTGGATACTTGGCTCTTTGGAAGTTATCACTTACCTGCGTGCTCTCAGCATCAATTGATAGCACGTGAATGGTTTGCTCTGGTTTCCTGCAGCGCATCTCAGGAGCTTCCCTGTACGTTTAGGCAGGTTGGCGTTTATTTGCCTGCGGCCTGTTGCGTAGGCCGGCGTGTTTAGGAAGACGTTTATTTTCTTCTCTCTTGAGATTCCTCTTGGAATGTCATTGTTTGAACCTTTGTGAACACCTTTCGGTAACGAAAGAAGGTGGATCGCCGGTGTGTCTTTCCTACCACCTTTTACCATGCGAGATGAGGGTTGCAAGGTTTATTGCGTCAGGAAGGTCCTGCAAGCTCCTTGCTTCCTACTGTTACCGCCTATTAGTTGGATATTCGTTATTCTCCCGGTCTCAGATTCCGTTCATGAAATGGCAAGTGCAAATTTCTCAAACTAAAGCAATGACGAGGGAGTAGCTGCTGAAGAAGCCTCACAAAAACATGAATCTTACAGTACGGGAGGACCTGGGGAGGAGCATGGGCGCCACGGGATCAACGGCTGATAGAGGAAGGGCAGGGCCGGCATGCCCGAGCCAAGCCCGGGCCGGGTGACCTGCCGCTTTGCTTTGACTGTGGTTTATAGACCTCCTGAGCGGCAGTAGCCGGGGGACAGTGACGGCGTTCTCCTCCACGGGGCCAGGGATGACACAGTGATGCTGACCTGGAGGACCACGTGTGCACAGTTTGTGATTCACGGGGTCGCTGGATCCAGTCTAAGAAGGAATTGGTTGGAAAGTGCTGAGCGTCTTAAGAGGTAGACTTAGCTTTCCATCATCCAGCAGTGGTTAGTTTGTGAGGAAAGGAGGAAATTTGACTTTCGAAGACTTGAATTCCTGATGCTTTTCCCCTCCCCCAGCCTCCTTTCTCTTCGGGACTAGACAGGGACTGGAAGCAGCCGCCGTAAGTTTGCAGTTGCCTGAACTTTTCGTTATTAATTAATCCCATCTTTATTCACACAGCACTCTCTTTGCCTCAGACTGTGGGTAATAAACACCGATCAAGCAGGCAGCGATGATAAATTATCTATTTAATAATTAACAAATTAGTCCTAACAGATGGAACCAAAACAAAATTGTCTGTATGTGCACACAGCACACGGCTTGCCTTCCCCTGCTTGTCACACTGAGATATCGCCGGAGATTTCGGCATGTCTGCGCTCATCTCAGGTCAGTCGCCCTCGCGTGCCACATGGGCTGGTCGTGAGTTTATCTCTGGGTCTGCTACGGCTCCTTCTAGGTCTGACAGTCTCCACGTGCCGGCCATGAAGACGAAAGAGGCGAAGCAAGGAGACGGCATGGAGGAAGAGCCTGATGCAGAAGAGAGGGGGATCCCGCCTTTTTTGCGTTAGTTAGGATGCAGGAGCATCCTCACAGAAGGATCAGCTGCCCATTGTGATCTGTTATGTTGACTTAATAGAGATTATAGTCCCTGTAATTCTTTCTGCCATTATCTAGCAAAGAATAAGAAGTCAATGCACTGCTGAGTTAAATAAACATGAGGCACCACAGCCATATGAGCACAGTATCCTGTGAGCTAACTGGGCATATATTATTCATCTCCAGTTATTATTCATGACCTTTCCCTCACACCGTCATGGCTCCATCACTTGTGAATTTATAAGTTCATTAATAATGAGTGAAAATTAATAATGTATTTTCATTATATCCATCGGGTATATTTACAGCATTCATAATGCATTCAAATAACCGATTCGAGGTGTAAAAATAAAACCATAGCTCTTCCATGGGCCCTCACCTTTTTGATTTTGAAGAGTTACTATTTTTGTTAATAATCCTTCCTGCTTCCATTGCCGTGTGGCCGTGCTGGGTAATAGCCTGCCATCTGCCACCATCGTGCTTAAAAGGGCTTGAATCAAAGCAGGAAATATCGTTATTGTGTGAGATTAGAAGAAGATGATCCACAAATTAATCATTATTGAAAGCGACACCAAAATTACGAGAGCGTGGGAAAGGTTTGAAGTTCAGCTGTTCCCTTCTCTTCTCCCCCACCAGTTGCGTTTGGGGCACGCTCGGGTGGAACGAGGCACATCTGAGCCATGCAGGCTCCGGGAAGCGCTGTCATACTCTTAGGAGCGCAGAGATTTACTCGGGGTGTTGCGGTACTGAGGACAAACGCGCCGTAGCAGGTCACACAGTTATGCTTTATTTTAATTGGAAGACGCCTACCTCGTTTCCTTTCTCATCTGCAGCGGTTTAATCCTCTGGTTTTTCAGAACCTGTAAGTTTTTCCAAGCTCTTCCTTCCTGTTTTCATTTTGTTCTCAAGAAGAAAACTCCAAACCCCTTTTGTTTTCCAAAAAACATCTTTCCCCTGGCTCTGCCTAGGAAAACGCTGGGCACTGGCGTGCGGATCGTCAGCTGGCTTTACACTCCGCAGTCTAAAAGTTGGAGACACGGAGACAGATAAGCAGTTAACATAACTAATCCTGTTTCGGTTCCACTTCTTTCCTTTTCAAGTATTGTGAGGATTCCTATTTTATTTTGTCAGCAGTACTTTGAGTTGCATTTCTCTGGTTTTATTTCGGTGTTCATAGCCCCGTGGTAACACTCAACTGTAAATAAAATTCCCCTTTTATCCGTTCCCCATCGTAAGCACAGGCTGCCTGCTTTTAAACAGCTGCGAGAATATTGAGTGCGATGAAGGTACCGCCTTCAAAGCACGTACTCCATATTCAGACAGGACAGGAAAGGCTGCCTCTAGCCCCACGGAATTGGAAACGCTTAATGTAAGAGTCAGTTGGATATCGGTAAGAACGTGTATTATTTTCTCTTCCAACTAATAGGATTTTTAAATAAAGCTAAAGCTGACTCGTCTGGCTGAGCCCCTGCCCTTTGTGAGAGTTGCAGCTTCACCAAATGGCAAAGGATTGAACCATGTGCGTTCTGGGTATCCGGTGTGCTTCCTAGAAACGGCTGCGAAGGGGGGTAAAAAGGGAGGCAGGAGAAGAAATCCACAAGCAAGGGACAGTAAGTGAGCTTTTCTGTATTGGCTTTAATCAAAACATAATGACGTGAGTTAAAGCATAAAGCAAAGGAGGGATTTTGCTTGTGTCAGCCCGGAGGAGGGAGCCATTCATTTCACTCCATCATTCTGAATTGCTTTCTAGAGCGTTTGCTCATCCATCTTCTCCAGCCAAACACTTCGCTCTGCCTATCACCGTTCTTTCCTTTGGATTTAAATTATGAGTCTGTATTAAATTAAGTATCTCTCTCTGCTTCTTGGTTTTGCGTTGGCTTATTGAACCCGTTTGGGACCCCCGGAAGAGTTTTGTGCTCCCCTTAAGTGGCCCAAGTTAGCTGGGAGCCTGTGCAGACAGCGACTTCGGACAGCGTTGTCAGAACGAGCCAGCCAGTGACTGATGTGATCCGGAGTCAGCGAGTGTGTACAGTGGATAAATGTGCCTGACGCTTTGTGATAGAGCTGGTAATTACATTTCACAGTGAGTGGTATTAATAGTGAAAGGAGGCTCCGGCATGCTGCATGAGAATTGGTAATAGGAGAGGCTGTAGGGAGAAGAGGGAGTCATTTATTAACCTGACGAATTATGGAAAAACGGACTTTTCCTTTGAATGCGGAGGAGCTCTCCTGGATGCGATGCCTTTTGAGATATCTCAGGGCCTTTGGTGAGCGCTGGTGGTACTGAAACCTCCCTTCTCTCTTTGTACCCCATCGCGCCACCCCTGACTCCTACGGCTTCCATCTCTCTCATGTGCTCAAAGACTGTGCCACGGGGTTTTATGCTGCCTAGAGGTGGTGCTCGGCTGGGGAGTCACAAACCTGGAGACCTAAAGATCAAAAGTTTTAGAAGATTTTCGAACCTACAGAAAAAAAGGTGCTGGACATCTGAAAAGGAAGAGAGTCGGCTGTTGGGGTCAGATGTTTATCAGGCCTGGGGGAGAAACGTCCTGCGAAACGGGATTCTCCATCAGTGTGGTCTCGGGGACAGACCTGTGCCTATGAAGGACACATTCCCATTCTGGGAGACTCACCAAGAAGCAGCAGAAACTTTTATACTTCAGTCTCGCCGAGGCAATTTCTTAGCGTTGCGTTTTCCATAAAAACCGCATTTCAGGGGGAAAGCTAAATCTCTCCCAATCTTTCCTTTTTTATGAAAGGTCTTTTCCTCTGGATCTCTCTGCTCCTCCCCGCTCACATCTCCGCTACATTCCAGCCACTTTCTTCATTTTCCTCAGGCTTGTCAGCGTTGGCTGCGTACCCGACCCTGTGTCCCACCTCGGGGCTATTTCCCTTCCAGCCCAGCAGCAGTGTGGGAGGGATGGTGCCGGTCCAAATGGTCCATTAGTGCTCAGAAGGGATCTAACGTGCCTTCAAGCGAAGGTGTAGTTGCCGACGCAGCCGATGCAGGCAGCCCCTGGGCTGCTGCGCACGCCGCCGGGTTGTGCACCAATCTCCCGGGGTTCTTAAAAGGAAAAACCTGCGGGCGCTGGGAGGGAGCACAACAAGAAGCGCAAGGATGGAAACGAGCCTGAACTGGAGAGAATTGCCAAGATTTGAAGGCATTAGAAGTGCTCAGAACCGGAATGATTTAACGGTGTGATTACTTCTTAATGCAACACTCTCAGGGCTTTTTTATTAGATTCCCCCCACCCCATTCTTTTCTTCTAAATGCTGTAGAAACAGGCTAGCTTGAAAGAAACCCCTGGGGCTGTTATACTATATCACTCAGTTTAATTAACTTTTAAATCATATAATGTCACCTGGATACCTTTCTAAATTCTATAAGCCTAAGAGACAGCGATTGCTGTAGCTTTATTCAGTTACCGCCTGTGATAAAATCCCCTTCTGGAGGCTATAGGGTTCTCCTCCACCCTTTCCTCCCTACCAGCCGTGCTCTCCTTCAAAGGGATGAAGCTGTAACCAAGTGACTAGTAGCTCAAGGGCTTGAAGATACGGTCTCGTTGAGTCGATGTCGGGTGGTATCCTTGTGACTTCAGGTCAGCGGAGCAGCTCTCTGGTGTCCGGGATAACTTTATACTGATGGTTTCATAGGCTCTGTATCCGTACGGCGGTTTTGTGCTCTTGGTTGTGAAATGGTCTGGCCCAGCGGGTGACAAACAGAGGGGACCGTGCGTTAGGAAGGGAGGAAATGTGTGCCATGGTGGTTAAAGCTGCTTGGCAGGGAAGTCTCTAATATTAATTTGTGCTGTTTTCTGATACAAGTTGTCTATGTGCTGCTGTCTATCCTGCCCTAAGAAAGCACCAGCTGTGCATTTTCCCTGTGTGGGGCTTTCAGAGTCAGTAAACACCTATGGTAGCATCCATCCCTATGGCATTTGTAGGCCTTCAGAGCAGAATAACAGGGAAAGAGACGCATGAGATTGTCCAGTCCCTTCCTCAGCCCCGAGGAGGGAGCAATCCAAATGGTGTGTGTCTCACAGCCGAGCTGTTTGCTCTGAGCTGAGTCCACCCTGCGCACGGGAAGCTGAATCTCAGAGGAGACATTCATTTACTGTTTGGGCTAATCCTTTAAAATACTGATTATTAAAAAAAAAAAAAAGAGTGAAGTTACTGGTACTGATGGAGAAGAGGAGCACAGAAGGATTAGGAGGCAAAAGATGAAGGTGCTGGGATTTGCTGAGCGCCTCCGAGTTCAAAGTGCCCCAAAAGCACTAAGTAGAGTCCAGATTTAAGGAAATGGTTGAGAGATGCCTTTGAGATGTCTGAGCAGAGAACCCAGAGAAAAAATAGGAGATGGGAACTAAACCTGGAAGTTATCAGCATAGAAACAATGGCTGAGTGTCGGAGGGGGAAAATTCACGGAAAGGGGCACTGTTACAGAAGAGGGGACCGAGGACTGCCCCCGGTGTGGATGTGACAAAGAGGGTTCGTGGAGCAAGAAACAGAGAGGTCAGCATTGGGCTAAAGGAGTGCGTGGACATAACAAATAGGAGGAGAGAAGTGGGAAACTTCAAGGGTTAATAGTCCAGATAGGAGTGTGAAAAGACCTGCTGGTGAGAAACGGAGGGGTTGGGAAAGGCCACTGAGAAGGTCTCGCTTCTGGTAACCTCTGAGGTGGAGATTGAATTGATTGGCCATGCAACAATGTCACCGCATCCGCTTCATCTTTATTTAAACTTCTTCCTTTTGTGCGTGAGCTCTTTCCACAGCCTCAGCAGCGCGAGCGAGCCAGGCTGCTGTCAGCTCTGTGCCATCCCGCTGTGCTTCTCGTCCCTTCTTTGATGGTACCTTTCTCACCGTCTGGGATGTTACCCTCCAACTCAGCTGATTTGCAGAAACCCAAGTGATTCTTCAGCTTTTTTCTTTTTTTTTTTTTCTTTTCCCCTTCCCCGTGCTCTGCTCTGAATTCATTAGGAACAAGAAACCTACATAAATGCGAGTCAAACCAAAAGATTCCTGAGACCATTAGCGTGTAGTGCCAACGTCATCCTTGCAAGGGTGTGTGGGATGGTTGGTACAAGACCCTTGGCAGCTCAAGTGATGACGAATTTGCAGGATGTCATTAAGCTCCCAGGATTTCTCTCTGCCAGTCAATGTGCAAGTTAAAAAGCTCCACCATTTCCATAAAACGGGGAAGGAAATGGGTTGGGGCATGGCAAATCCTGGGAGCGAGCCACGCTTCAGTGATGCGAGGGCACGCAGTCAGCTCTGAGCAAGGGAGGAGCCGTTCGGTTAGGCTGCTGTATTTTGATCTCTTTCTTTTGCAGCTTTTCCGACCAAGTTTTCCATCTTTTTTTTTTCCTCTCTCTGTGAAATGGGAATGAGCTGAAGCGGCCGTTTCACATTGCTGCGTTGCTGAGAGTCGCCCGACACCGGTGCTTTGTTTCATCCCGGGGAAGGTCAAACGTGGCGCTGGGAGAGCAGCCGGCGGGACCTCCCTGGAAAGAATCAATATGGGGAACGAGGGGGATGAGAAAACAGGACGGAGAGATAGCATCTAGCCCTTGTTTAATAAGAAGGGGAGAGAGGCTCAGGGCCGGGAACGGGGGCGGGGGGGAAGGTTGTGAGAAAGCCAAGACCTGGCGAGAAACTGCATGATAATGAGGCATAGGTGATGATAGCAAAATGATAAGTCAGCAGAGCCGGACGAGGTGGTAATGTCCAGCTTTTCAATTCCAGGCAGGTACTGCTGCGTTTGCAGCTGTGGCTCCTCAGGAGCAGGAGACGTGCGCCTGTGAATGAGAAAGGGAGAGCCAGGGGACAGGGAGGCGACGGGCAGGAGGGAGCTGGGGACCGGCGTGCGCTCGCTGCCCGGTGCCGGGAGCGCAGGAGGTGCACGGAGGGAGCGGGACGCCCGGACCCACGGCCGGAGGGAGCGTTGGCTCCTTCGGCTCGGTTAGGCTCGTGGCCCAGGGGTCCGATGGAGTAGGGCGGTTGCCCATCCACCCCCGGACAGTGTCGTGCCATGGTGTGGTGGGGCAAAGTGAACTCGGAGAACCCGCTGCAATTACCCTTTGTTTGCGAGTACGCGGCTTGGCGATGTTACAGGCGCTCTACGGGCTGGGTGTGAATGGGGCTGTAATAGACCTGCACACACAGAGCCAAAAATTAATAGCCTCCTGAGAAAGAGCTGAGTTGGGTAAGTGCGCCTACCGTAAGGCCGCTGGAGCAAGAGAGGGATGGAGAAGTCTGTGTATTTTTATTTCGAGTTCAGGGGTCTCCAGCCCCTGAAGCTGTAATCTGCTGACAAAGGCCTTGTTAAGTTCAGGGTTTCCTTTAAACATGAACGGCACAAAATGCTCTTTCACCGAGAGCCACGTCTCTGCCCTCAACACGGGCTCTCGGGGAGCTTCATGATGGTCTCTGGGGCTCCTGGATGTCCCGCAGCGGCCCTGTAGCCCAGCTGCCCCAAAACTGGGACCCTCTCTCCACATCCCTGTCTCCGGTCAGCTCAGACCCTTTTGGAGACCCTCCCAGCACTCTTCAGCTGGCAGATGTTTGCAGCTGCACGGCAGCCGGTGTTTCCCAGCGGGGCTGTGGGCAGGAGCGGGAAGGCACAGGCACAGCGGCAGCATCGCCCTCAGCCCCGCGCGTCCCCGGAGCCCGTCCTGGCCACCTCTCGGGTTTTTGGAGACTCTGCTTGGGCGTCCCCACCTCCCCGGTATTTATTGTGCTCACACTGTCGTATCACGCTCTGTCCTCCCCGGCCAGCGCTCGCTAAAAGGTGATATCCAGGAGTCAGCCTTCTGCACCCTCCCCAGGGAGGCTGTTCGCAGGGGTTGGCAGGTTTCGGTGGTTCGGTCCTCCCAACCCAGGTATGCGCAGACACCAAGAAGGATTAACCCCACTGGTGCCAGCGGGTAACCATCGAAGAGGCGGGAGTGAAGCCATCTCCGTGGTTGCTGGTTGTATCAGCTCTGCGCAGTACAGCTGGAACTACGTGTGCGTGGTTGTGTCTGCCCACGCGCTACAGTCGTACTGATCTGAAGGTAAATGCATAGAAATACGTGGCTTTGCCAGAGACAGCTGGAACATGCCTAAACATCCACGGGGAGGTAGAAGTGAGAGCGGTGTGTCTGTTGAGCGATACGGTGACTCTCCCCGGTAATCCCCCCCAAGGGACTCATGCTGATATTGCGACTGCTCCAGCCGCGGCACGCAGATGCCACTTGAAAAAGAAAAGTTGCTCGGCTTAACACATTTTGCTTCATCTATCCCTCCAGCCTGCCTCCCCCTAAAATAATTTTGACTGCTCGAGTTTCAGAATAGACAAGCTTGCTGTTTCGGACTGATTTAAAATCTTCCCTTTAGTGTCACGCAGTCAGGAAACGGACATCCATCCTGGTGGGAAAGGAAGGTGCGTTGCTTTCCAGTGGCCCCACAACTTGCATCGAGCATGGAAAGTCCTACGTTTAATGCACTGTAGTTTAGCGACGTGTTTATCTGCAGAAACTCTACTTGCTGTTGGTTTTAAAGGTCTCCGGACTTAAGCTAGCAAAGGAAACTTGCTGTGACAAGCGTAGAGGTTTTATATATATAAATATACACACACACATGTGTGTGTGTATATATACGTGGAATAGAAATTCTCCAATCTTAAAAGCATTTATGAGCTCAGCTTCAGAATATCCAGTCTTTTATGACTGTCATTTCCCTATTTCTTTTTAACTCAATGCCATGTTTCACAGTCGGGACAGGAGGGAGCCCAGCGCGAGGTGGACCAGCCGTGCAAGCGGGTTGCACCGGGAGGCAATGCCGCCGTGGATGACCGAGCCCTTTGCTTCCCCACCCGGTAAATCCTCCCCGTGCAGAGCTGAGACGCTGCTGGGGGGGAGGGGACAGGGAGAGCTGGCACAGCCCTCATTTTTTGCTCTTTTATTATCACGGTCCACACAGCTCACGAGCGGATTCAGGAACAAGCAAGACGTTCCATTTTTTAGTCCAAGGTTTTCTGACTGTCCCTTGGTGCTGGAAGGCAGAGTCTCTTGAATTGTCTTTTTTTTTTTTTTTCTTCCCCCAGAACGAGCTGTTTAATATTAACGCTGATTACCCAATTGCTCATTTGAAGGAGAGCAATAGCAACTTTCAGAGCTTTGGGGACTAAATTTTCTTCTGAATTTATAGGCAGCCGCCCAGATCTCTCCAGCATGGCTTCTTTTCTCCGTCATCCGTGCTTTTCAAAAGAACACTTTAAAGATACTCCAGTGTAAGCGATTTCACATCGATCCCTGGCTTTCCCCATCTTGTCTGTCTCCTTATTACGTATAACAGTGTGTTTATGATACTTTTAACATTTGTACAGAAGATCAAGCCAGTCAGGAAACAGTTACACTGGAAAGGCAGACGCATTTGACATAGTTGTCTGTGAACCGCCAGCATCTAGGGGGTGATAGTGGATAAGGTAAGGGAGAGTTGCCTGAAGAACATTTAGGGAGAGAAAATGAGAGAAAGCTCTGTTCTTCCAAGGCATTACCTGAGGAGGATCTACTGCAAATTACCCCCAGACAGTATTTTACCGGCTCTGAACTATAAATGAGTTTTATTTAAGTTGGAGTCGTCTGCGTGCGGAGCTTAGAGCGCCGAAGTCCCTCCACCGTTTAGGGCGGCCATTCCCCCGGTACTGCGAGCTCTGTGCAAGAATTGAGTCTGCATTTTGAGCGGGTGTCGTGGTGTCTCGGTAAAGCATTACTGGTCGGAGAAGGTGCTAAACCATGGCAGGTTTTCGACAAGCGTTCCCCTGGGAAGAAGGAGAAGCGTCACAAAGCGCTATGTCAACAGGGGCCACGGAACTTGTACTTCTCATGCTGTACATCATTTCTTACCGGTACGGCCCCGCTCGCCTCCTGATGGGATGAGAAACGTATGAATCAATCATACTGCCTGCTCCGTGTCCTATAAATTAGAGAAAGATGCAGCTGGTTTGCCTTTTGGTTTTCTGTGGTCTTTAATTGTCTCTCCATTATATCGTCTAGTGTCCCTTTCTCCAGCCTCTTTCATATCCATCTTAGGGAGTGATGAGCAGTTGAGTGTGATATGCCCCGAAGGTGACTGTCAAAACACGCTGAATTATGCAGTGGTCTGATATTCCCTTTCTTCTCTTTCTCCGTTGAGTGTTGCTGGAAGAATAGTTGCAGATTTCGATTGGGAGGTCAGGATTGCCTTTTAGATTAGGTGGAAGACTTTGGATTTTACCTGATTTAAAATGTAAACCTTGGCTAGTCTTTCTATGCGTTGAGGCTTTGCATACTGTTCATATAATCCCAAGGCTCCGTGGATTGCTCCGCTCATCCCACTGTGAGCTCCAGCTTCTTCCCTGCATTGTGTTCCCAAGTTTTTTGTTTGGTTTCAAATTACTGCCTGACTTAGCCTTTTGATGGCCGGATATTTTTGTATAATGACATTTTCCCAGGGATTAATCTTCTTCCTACATATTTTAAGACCCCTGGAACTAGCGTTGTGCTGGCCCATGCGGTTCCCATCTCTCCCTATCACTACCATAAAACTGTGGTTAAAGAAACCTTCTCTCCCTCAAGGCAAAACACGAAGAGATGCGTTTAGGCTGCGCTGACGTTACCTTCGATACCTGTGCTGGAGTTTGGTGGCAGCTCGCAATGCCGGGTGGCTTCATCCAGCTGTCTCCATCAAATCCAGGCTGGGTGGGGAATGGCTGGAGAGCAGCCCTGAGGAGAAGGACCTGGGGGTGCTGATTGACAAGAAGCTCGACATGAGCCAGCAGTGTGCGATGGCAGCCCAGAAGGCCAACCGTACCCTGGGGTGCATGAGAAGAAGTGTGGCCAGCAGGGCGAGGGGGGGGATTCTGCCCCTCTGCTCCACTCTCCTGAGACCCCACCTGGAGTACTGCCTCCAGCTCTGGAGCCCCCAACATCAGAAGGACATGGACCTGCTGGAGCGTGTCCAGAGGAGGGCCACGAGGATGATCCGAGGGCTGCAGCACCTCTCCTATGAGGAGAGGCTGAAAGAGTTGGGGCTGTTCAGCCTGGAGAAGAGAAGGCTCCGGGGAGACCTTATTGCGGCCTTCCAGTCCCTAAAAGGGGCCTACAGGAGAGCTGGGGAAGGAATTTTTACTGGGGCATGTAGCGATAGGATGAGGGGAATGGCTTTAAACTGGAAGAGGGCAGGTTCAGGCTGAACATTAGGAAGAAGTTTTTCACTTTGAGGGTGGTGCGGCACTGGCGCAGGTTGCCCAGAGAGGTTGTTGAGGCCCCATCCCTGGAGGTGTTCAAGGCCCGGTTGGATGGGGCTTGGGGCAACCTGGGCTGGTGGGAGGTGTCCCTGCCTATGGTAGGGGGGTTGGAACTCGATGATCTTCAAAGTCCTTTCCAACCTAAACCATTCTATGATTCTATGATTCCATCCCCGGCAGAAGCAGAGCCCAACGGAGCTGCCGGGGGAGCTGGTTGGTGTGCCGCGGGCGCGGGGCAGGCTGCCAGCCGCCTTGCTGGCAACACGGGGAGGAAAACTGGTGGACCTCTGGCCAATGGCGGCCTCTGCCTGGCCCCAGGCTGAGATCCATCCAACCTGTCCCC